>NW_006399887.1:6160384-6197830 GCF_000299155.1 Elephantulus edwardii
AAATTCAGGTGGGATAGACTCAAAGTTATATTTTAGTTGCCTTGGATTTGGTTTAATTTTCCTCAGCTTCAGCTTGAATTTGCGTATGAGTAGTTGGCCTACTCTAAGGAAATAAAAGAATATGAAAATTTTTTTTGACTGATGCTTGTGGATTTCCTAGAATAAAAAATAAACCTATGCAACCCTGGTGGACTCGTGGTCAGGATCTTTTATGCCAGTCAGAAGGCACTCAGCTCACCAGCTCCTCCGTGGGAAAAAGATGGAGAGTTTTTTCCCATGCAATTATACTGTCTCTAAAAATCCACTATGAGTTGGTTTTAACTTGGTGGAATGTAACAACAATAGTGACAACACAAAATAACCTTAGGTAACTCCTATAACAAATGATAACTAATGTTTATAAATATTTCTCCTATAAAAGTATCCCGTGACAAACAACTTAGCAATAATACATTGAGATAAAAAGTGACAATTACATATGCATCATAACCTATGAAGCCATTCATTGTCAAAAACCTTATTAATCTCTAACTTATTAGCATGATGAAACTCCTACTTTATATCAGTCTCATTATATAAGGAAGCTTCTCTCAGTTGCATTTACTCAAAAAACAACTATGGGTTCATTTTTTTCCCTTAGGATTAATATTTTGTTTTAGACGTATTCTTTGGTCAGCACTTAGTAAATTTGTGCATTTAGTAATTTCTGTAGGAAGATGACTATATACAGAACAGATACATTTAAGGAAACACATTAAGAATCACTTATTCCTGGTGTACCCAGCATTGTGGATTAATAATGCACATAGAAGGAAGGAGAATCATCTATCTTTTGTAGAAGGCAGCTTCCCCACTGAATTGTCAAAAATCAATCTGAATCTGGGCTTGAAATCTGCATCTCCTACAAATTTGATATTCTGTATCATACTATGAATTAAATAAATAGCTTTAAAAATGTTTGCCATGTGACTGAAGGGATAGTAATCTATTAACACAAAAACCCAGTCTCTGCTGATTGTTTACACAAACTCATCTTCTCATCTGCTTTATGTTCATCTAGGTAGGAATTTCTCTAGGTGTTTTTGTTTTTTGTTGGTTTCTTTTTAAATAAGTGTAGTTGTGTAACTAAGTGTTAGGAAATAGAATTGGGAGAAAGGTAATGATGCCATTTGGATACCTAAGTGTGAACTAAAACTTCTCGTATAAGCTTATCCTCTTTTATCAGCCAGAAACTGAGATTTCTTTTATATAGAAAAGACTATACCTTGAATCTAATTCACCTTTAAAATAACATCCTTGCTCTAAAAGTGTAGAAAGGTCCTGGATAGCATATTTTCCCAGTGCTTTCTTTTCAGTGCTTCTTTGATTGTTGCTTTTTAACAGTTTTTTTTTTTCTAATTCAGAGTGTCTCTATATAAACAGGAGAACTGCCTCATGTAGTTTCCACACGTGTAATTTTTAATCTTAATTTAATCATTCATGTACATTTTGTTTTGTACCATTAATTAAAATTGATCAATGCAATTTATTACTCTACCTCCTCAAATCCTGATCCTCTCTGTATCTTGCCTAGTCCTTCATCCTACCTATCTAGTTGCTGTTGCTCTAGCATTTTTTTTCTTTTTTGAGCATCCCACAACCCTCTGTCCTGTAATTTTTTTATTTTTATTTTTTAAATTGTCTTTGCATGGGAGTTTAAAAATAAATTGACTTTTTATTCACTCATTTATACAGATGTATCTCTTGTTCTTCCTATCCTCTTTTCCCCTCATGCATTTCCTGTTCAGTTTGTTAGTTGCTTTACTCATCACCCATTCTTTTCAAAAGCATCTTCCTTTAACCCAGTTCAATGCCATGTTCCTTAGCGATCCATTTTATTCCTGTTCTTCCAGCTTCTCTTAACAGTGGTTTTATAGGGCATTTATCCTTTTGTACCCAAGTTAATTCACTCAGCATGATGCTTTCTGGAATTATCCCTGTTGTATAGTGTTCTTCAAGATTTTATTTGTTTATTAGTGCTACATAATATTCCTGTATGCTACATAATATGTGTAGATATATTTATAGCTTCTGTATCAATTCATTTGTTGATGGACACTTGGGCTGCTTTCATCTCTATGCTTTTGTAAATACTGTTACAGTAAACATGGGTGTGCATGCATCTGTTTGTATATTATCTCTGATTTCTTTGGGATAGATTTAAAGTAGTGGGATGGCTGAGTCAAATGTTATGTCTTATCTTCAGTCTTATGAAGAAATGCCACACTGCCTTCCATAGTGTTTGTACAATTTTACATACTCCTATCAACAATGCATGAGAGTTCCAGTCTGTCCACAACCTTGCCAGCATTTATTGTTCTGTTGAACTTTACCTTTGTTGTTGGAGTGAGATGATTTCCCATTGTTGTTTTTATTTGCACAGTTGCTAACGAATCGTTGCCTTTGAGTTAGGGTGTTGGAGAAGTGTCTTGAACATACTATAGACTTCCAAGCAAACAAATAGGATTGTTTTGGTGAGGGTAGAACAAAGTTTCTCCTTGGAGTCTAGGATTTTGAATCTCTGTCTCACATACTTTAATCACATGGCCAGGCGGGACCAACCAGTCCTTGGAGAAGGGCATCATGTATGGAAGGATGGAGGGACAATGCAGGCTAGAAAGACCCTGGATAAAATGGACTGATACAGTAATTAGGGCAATAGAGGTTGTAGTGTTGCAATCAGTGATACTGGCTCAGGACAGGGCAGGCTTCAGAGTTGTTGTGCTTTGGGTTGCTGTGGGTCAAAGGCAACTCAACAGCACATAACAACAAAAGCTAGCAATCTCCAGCATGTCTTCATTTGGGTTTCTGCCATCTGAATATCCTCTTTGGTGAAGAGTCTCTTCACATTTTCATCCATTTTACACTTGGGTTGTTTGCCTTCTTGTTGACGTCCTGGAGTATTATGTAAGTTGTGGATATACATCCTCTTTCGGATATGTCAGTACCAATTAGAGTAGCCAACCACAGGATTAAATACTTAGGATTAAACATAATTACAGACACAAAAGACATATATAAGGAAAACTGCAGAACACTATTGTTGTTGTTGATTGCCTTCAAGCCAAGCACGACTCATAATAAGCGACCCTTTGAACAAAAGGCCTGAAGCCTTTCCATAAGTATCAACATTTATCAAAGTTCATAGAGTTTCCAGAGGCATGTTGTTTAGGAAGTAGATGCCAATCCTGCTTCCAAACCTGTCTTAAACTGGGAGCTCTACCAAACACTGTCCCCTAGGGGTAACTGTTAACAGCATTTGACACCCAATAGCACAAGGTTCAACATCACAGCAAACCCAGGTTACCTTAGTACCGCATGTTGAGAAGAGAGTGCTGTACCACTAAGAAGAATATTCCTCCAAAATATAATAACCAACTTTAAATACAAAGACCCTCCCTGAGCTCTTGACTCTAAAAAAAAAGACACTTAAATTTAAAAAAAAAACCCACAACAAAAAACCCAAATTAAAAAAAAAAATACAAAACCCCAAACACTACCCAGTATAGTAAGTATGTTGTTGTTACGTGCTGTTGAGTCACCTGTGATGTATAGCGATCCTATGTATACCAGCTCTGAACTCTTCCCTGTCCCAGTCTCTTAATTCTGACGCACCAACCCCCATCCTAGCAAGCTAAAATATAGGTGATAAAGTTGTAAGATTTTTTTCCAGACTTATTTTTAGTCAGAGGACTTACATGTCAACAATCTTTGAAAACTTAGAGGGTACATGAAGACATGGAATGATACTATTTTTTAAAAGCAACATAGAATAGAGATAGAAAGGAATAACAGCATATAAAAATATTATTGCTCTGTTAAAATTCACAAAGTAAGAAAATACAGCGGAAAATACAGGAAAAATAAATGGGCAGCCAAACACAGTAACAAGAGGCACAAAATAAAAATGACATCATTGAAACAATAGATTTGAAAATTTAAAAAATTTTCATTTAATCTTTATGTCTGCTGGAGGTTTTTTTGTTTTTTAAAGTGAAGTAATGTTGATTTTCATCAATCTTACATTTACTATCATGGTTAATTAAAAGAGGAAAAAGGTTGAGCAAGACCATAGATAATTAAAAATACTGTGATATAAATGGAAGAAGGCAAGAAGCAGACCCATTGTGGTTTAATTTAAATTGTACCTTCTCCATCAAGCAAGAGGTAAATGAAAGGTAAAACTTTGTGACTTTATGTAGTATATTTAGAACAAATAAAAAGAAGTTACTTTAAAAAGAGACTGGCACAATGAAAAGAGAATTATCCAAAATATAAGCAGTAACTAAAGAGCTGATTGATGGTCTGGCTTAGAAAGTATAAAATTTCTATTCCCACAGATACTTAAATAAAGCATTAAGTGAGTGGTATTTTTAATGGCTTCATATCCATGTGAATGTCAGACAGTGAATATAAGGAATTCATGCCTTCGAGTTGTGGTGTTAGTGAAGAGTATTGGATATAGGCAGGATTACCAAGAAAACAAACAAGTTCAGTGTGTTTTAAGAGGCATGTGTGTGGAGACCTCATCTCACGTGTTTTGGACAAGTTATAAGGAGGATCCAGGTCCTGGAAAAGAACATCATACTTAGAAAGGTGGGGAGCTTGAGAGAAGTAGAGAATGACCCTCAGAGAGATGGATTGACACAGTGACTAGAGTAATAGGGTTGAGCACGGCATAGATTTTGAGGATGGATGGTGCAGGATATGGCAAGGTTTTTATCTTTTTTACCTTGGGCCTCTCTCTGGAGTCAACGTTCCAGCACCTAACATCAGCAATTACAGTCTAACTTCTAATGACATAACTGAATAAAAGATAATGTAATCATAAATTCTCTACTAGTGCTAAGATATTATGGTTCTGTCACTTGTTATTGTTGCTAGTTGGCATAAAACTGATTCCAACTAACTCATGATTACCATGGATCAATTAATTATGGAGTTTCCAGATTTAACAAAAATAAAGGACACTCAGTGAAGTTTGAATTTTTTATAAAGAGTGAATAAAAGTTTTAGTATAAGTTATTTCAAGTATTTTATCTGACAGCCCAACTCTAGAGGGCAACATGGGAACCTTTTACCAATGGATCTCTGACTAAATGTGTTTGTGTGTGTGTGTGTGTGTGTGTGTGTGTGTGTGTGTGTGTCTTCAAGGGCAAAGAGTATACAAGAATAGATAATGTGGACACTGCTCAGTTTCAAGGGCTTTACCAAAATTGTTAAAGGCTAGAATCACATGAGTGAAGGTACCTGGCTGTTCTTCTTTTACAGCAAAGTGGAGTAGTTGGCTTCTGTGAGACAGAGAATAATAGGATAAAAGTTGTCTGCCACAGATATTAATTGCTTACAAAATTTTGGGAATCTACATTTTTGTAGGTCATTCAGAACCTACAAAGATTACTATCTAAAAGTTATTCCATAATTTTTGTGTGAGTCCAAGATAAGACTTCTCCAAGTACCTTTTAGTTCAGAAAGTTCAAGTTAAAGTCTTGCCAGAATTCCCCTCAGGTATAATCCCTTTACCATTTTATAGGATTTCATTTTTTAGCTCATCAATCCCTGGAGCCTCACTAACTTCACTACAGATGGTTGTGGGGTTAATTTAAGCAAGACCCACATCCCTGCAATTTCCTTTCCCACAACTTCTCTTACAAAATAACCCAAGCATGAGACACTTTGCAAATGTGACAGCCTAGTTTTTAACCTCTCCTGTGGTTAGAAACTTGAGACCTCTAGGACTGTCTCAAGGTAGGAATTCTACAAATAGATTACAATACTGTCATTCACTCCTTGTTAACCTGAATAATATATAAAATGACAACAGGATTGCAGAGTATGATAAAGTTAAAAGGCAAATATTTTTTAGTAACTTCAATATTTTGCATATTTTCCCCAACATCAGCATTTGATAAAAGCAGCATTCATTTGACATTTATGAAAAAAGTCATAAGCAAAAAAAGCATGTTCATGTCGTCATGAAAAGAGTTAATCCAGGATATTTCAGGCTTATTCACTAACGTCACTTTTTCAGTCTTGCATATCTCTGTCAAACAAGTTCACCTACTTATGAAATTATATAGACATCACCCCATCCTACTGGGGCTTGACTGGGCCCTATACCATGATATTCATATGCCTGATTTGCTGTTAGAAATATGACACTTATTTGTTACTTTGTTGTATTGGCAAATGATTTACATGTAATTCAAGAAACATCAAAAGAAGATGGAAGGAGTGTACAGAGTCATTGTACCAAAAGAATTGGCTGACACAGAAGAATTTCATTAAAAAAACCCAAACAATAAAACATAGGATCAAGAGACAGTGGTGATGAAGAAGGAAATTGAAGCTGCTCTGAAGGAACTGGCAAAAAAGACGTACCCAGGTGTTGCTGGAATAACAGTTCACCTATTTTCAAGAAACAGATGCATCCCTGGGCATATTTACCGACTGACCTAAAAAAATCTGGAGAACAACAGCCTGGTCAACTGACTGGAAGAGATTGACATTTATTCCCATTCAAAGAAAGGCGATCAGACGGAGTGTGGAAACTACTGAACAATATCACTAATATCACATGCAAGCAAAATCCTGCAGAAGATTATCTAAAAATGACTGGAACAATACATTGACAGAGAACTACTTAAAATAAAAGCTAGGCTTAGAAAAGGCTGTGGCACCAGGGACATCATTGTCAATAACAGATGGATCTCAGCTAAAAGCAGATTGTACCAGAGGAATGTCTGTGTTTCATTGACTATGTAAAGGATTACAACAAATTGTCACTGACCTTGAGAAGAATGAAGAATCAAGAACACTTGATTGTGCCTATGTGAAACCTATACTTGGACAAAGAAGCAGTTGTCAGAATAGAGCAAGGAAATACTACATGATGCATCCTATCTCCATGCCTTTTCAATATATATGTAGAACAGATAATTAGGGGTCTGGTGTTTATGCGAAGGAATGTGGCTTCAGGATTGGAATAAGACTAATCAATAATCTATGGAATGTAGATGACACAGCCTTGCTTGTTGGACTGAGGAGGACCTAAAGGGTTTGCTGCAGAAGATCAAGGACGATAGTCTTCAAAGTCTTTGAAACTCAACCTCAAGAAGACAGAATTCTCACCACTGGGCCAATTGGTGGCACCATTATGGATGGAGAAGAGATTGAGATTGTTAGCAGTTACAGCTTGCTCAGGTTCACAATCAACACGCTTGCACCAGCAGTCAAGAAATGAAAAGACGAATTGCATTAGGAAAGTCAACTGTCAGGGACATCTCCAGAGTGCTGAAGAGCAACAGTGTCAGTCTAGAGATTAAGGCATTCCTGATCCAGTTTGTGGTCTTCACAATTACTTGCTATGCATCAGAGAGGTGGACAATGACTAAGGATGACAGAAGAAAAAATTATTTCTTTGAGTTTTGGTGCCAGAGAAGAGTATTGAAATACCATGGTCTGCCAAGAGAACAAGCAGGTCTAGCCTAGAAAATGTGAAACCAAATTTTTCTTTGGAGCCAAAGCAAGGATTTTTAATCTCCATCTCACCTACATTGTGCATGTTGCCTAGAGAGTCCAGTCCTTAGAGAAGGACATCATACTTGGAAGAGTGAGGATTAGCACAAGAGAGGGAGATCCTGTATGAGATGGACTGACACCATAATTGGAGTTATGGGGATAGGTGTGCCGAAGACAGTGATATTGGTTCAGGATAGGGCAGGATTAAGAGCTACTGTTCATGGGGTTGCTATGAGTTGTGGTCGACTCGAGGGCATATGACAATAACAGTTATTTTTAATCTTAGATGTACATATGCTTGCTTGTTTATTTTGTCTAGCACATGTCTGTCAGTTTGCTGCTCTAGAGTAACTTGTGGTTCCTGTGATGTTTTAAGCTGTTTCACCAGTCTGTTAGATTCCAGAAGGAATGGTGTATAGGTTTCAGCAGAGGTCCCAGGTTAAGACATAGAGAAAGCAGAATTGACCATTCATTTCTGAAATATCAGGCTTTGGAAAACCCTATGAAGAATAGAAGAACACGGGTGGCTATAATATTAGAGGTAGATACCAGACTGGAAGTCAGTAAAAAGGAAGAGTAATGGCTGCAAACATGCTTTAAATATTGGAACATGGAATAAATAAAGTACAAATGTAAGAAAATGAAGTCGTCTAAATGAAATGGAGCACATTAACATCAACATTCTGGGCATTAGTGAGATGAGATGTATTCCCACTGGCTGCTTTGAATCAGGTAAATCAGCATGATCTTCTATTCTGGAAATGAAAACAGAGGAAAAATGGTATTGCATTCATAGTTTAAAAGACAATTTCAAGTACTATTTCGAAATACAATATTGTGAATGATAGGATACTATTTATATGCATACAAGGAAAACCTGTTAATATGGTTGTTACTCAAATATACACATCAACATCTAAAGCTACAGAAGAGGAAATTGAAGATTTTTACCAAATTTTGTAGATATAAATTGACCAAACATGCAATCAAGATGTATGATAATTAATGACTGGAACTCAAAAGTTGGAAACCATTTAGAAGGAATGCTAGTTGCAAACTGTGGACTTGGTGACAAAAATATGGCTGGAAATTACATGATTGAATTTGGTGCACTTGGCCAACTGACTGGAAGAGATCGATATCTGTTCCCATTCCAAAGAAAGGTGACCTGACAGAGTGAAGAAATCATTGAACAATGCCATTAATATCACATGCAAGAAAGATTCTACTGAAAATTATCCAGAAATGACTGGAGCAACACATCAACAGAGAACTGCCAGAGGTGCAGGCTGGGTTTAGAAGAGGCCATGGTACTGGCGATATTATGGCTAATGTTAGATGGATTTTGGCAGAAAGTAGAGCATACCAGAGGAATGTCTTATCTGTGCTTCATTGGCTATGCAAAGGCTTTTGACTGTGTGGGTCACAACAAGATGTGGCTGACTATAAGAAGAATGGGAATCCCAGAACATTTGATTGTCTTAATGTAAAACCTATACTTGGACCAAGAGGCAGTCTTCAGAACAGAGCAGGGAGACACTGGATGGTTCAAAATCAAGAAAGATTCATCAACAACCTGTATTATGCAGATGACACAACCCTGTGTGAGGAGAACCTGAAGTGCTTGCTGAGAAGGTCGAGGACTGCAGTCTTTAATATGGATTGAAGCTCAACATCAAGAAGACCAAGATTCTCACCACTGGGCCAATTGGCAGCATAAGTATGGATGGTGAAGAGATTGAGATAGTTAACAGTTTTAATTTACCTGGCTCCATAGTTAACATTTGTGTTACGAGCAGCAAGGAAAATCAAGAGACTAATTGCATTGGGAGAGTCAGCTGTCAGGGACCTCTCAAGAGTACTGAAAAGCAACGATGTCAGGCTGAAGACTAAGGTGCACCTGATCCGGGCTAGAGTCTTCGCAGTTATGTGCTGTGCATCAGAGGGTTGGACAGTGACTAGGGATGTTAGAAAGAATTGATGCCTTTGAACTGTGGTGCTGGAGAAGAATGTTGAATATACCATGGATTACTTGGAAAACAAATAGGTTTGTCCTGGAGAGGGTGAAGCTGGGCTGCTCCTAGGAGGCAAGGATTCTGAAGCTTCTTCTGACATGCTTTGGGCATGTTGCAAGGAGGGCCCAGTCCGTGGAGAGGGATATCATGTTTGGGAGTGTGAAGGGATAGAACACGAGAGGAAGACCCTTGATGAGATGGATAGATTCGATTCAGTGATTGGGGTAGTCGGAGGAGGTGTGTCAGGGCCAATGAGGTTGGCACAGGATAGAGCAGGGTTTAGGGCTCTTGTACATAGGGTTGCTATGAGTTGCAAGTGACTCAATGTCACATAACAACAGTGATATATTCATCACAAATTTTTAAAAAAAAACCCCAAAACCAACAAACCCAAACAGGAAAAAAAAATTATCACCTACAAACAAGTAACTTTGTATATGGACTAAACCGGAGTGATTGCACAAGAATCAGATTGACTACATTACGGAAAGGAATCATTGGAGAAACTCAGTATCAGCAGTCAAAACAAGGTCAGGGGCTGACTGTGGAGCATGCCATCAGTTAATCATTCATGAATTCAAACTGAAGCTGAAGGAAGTGAGAACCAAGTACACAAGAACAAAAGTCTTTTGGTCTCTTTCACAGTGGGCTCTGTACTTCTGTATTTAAACTAGCTAACCTGCCCTGGTAGGTGTTTAAGACTCCACAGTTCCTTAGGAAGTTGGATCCAGCTTAGGGAAACACATGATTCCAGTTGACAGCAAAGAATCCAGAGAGGATTTCCAAGGGCATTGATCAGACAGTCTTGTTAAGGTGAAATAAGAAACAAGTGAGAATGTCAAAGTCACCTAAAAATCTGGATAAACTAATTTGTTCAGGGGATACTATGTTTTATAATTAGCATCACTATAAAATGCTGTATGTATTTTCTAAAGTTTCTACTATGCTGCAGTATCCGACACAATGAGCTCTGGTTCAGAATGGAATTTTGTTTCATAAAGAAAGAGGAAAACAAATCTGAATGCTGAGAAATCAACCTAGTTTTGCATTCTTGAGCAACGACAATGAACCTTTTGGTTTTTGCTGTTGTTTTTAACAGAGTAGAGTGGTTATTCAACCAAAACTCAAAGCTTTTTGCAATGGATAGAGGCCTGCACATGATAACACTATTTTCTACAGAGCAGCAGTAACTTTTTCATAGAGTTGTCTTGGCCATGATCTTTATAGACCTTTCTTTTCTGGGTTTGTTTCATTACATTTTAGGTTTGTAGATGAGTGCAAAACATTTGTGCCTTCCTCAGACCTTAGGAGGGTGGTAGATGGTTCCCAAATGACTGTCAGCTATGTACCTATGGCCTGTTAGTTTACCTCAGATACCTCTACCAAGGCTACTGATTTCGATTTGGATTTTGCTAGATTTTTCCTTAAGAATAGTAACAGGCTGTGCTTGCAAGTTCCTGGAGGAGTTGGATTAATAGTAAGTATATGTGCTATAAATACTTAATGTGACATTGGGGTTAGTACCATAGACAGAATATTTTGTGGGTAACTCTGGTTGTCTTTGTCTGAAATATCAAGGCCCTGAATTATAAAAGAGATGAAAAAAAGGGTGGAATAATAAGACACACTCGATAATAATAAAGTAATACTTTACCTTTGTAAAGTTTTAATAATGAAATGACCACATTGACTAATCATAAAGCAATATTCAAAAAGCTAACAGTGTTTTATGTGTAAGTAAAAAGAGTCTGGCTTTACAGGAGTGATAATATTTATCTGCCCATTCAAGTAATACCAAATAAATTTAGAAGAAAAACTGAATCATCTAGAGCCTAATATTAGGACAAGGCAAAATAAATATTTGTTGAGTAAATGAACAGAATTACAAAGAACCTCCCTAAGACAAATAATTTTTTTCTACTCAACCTCAGATTTCTCTTCTTTTTTCTTTTAGTTTTTGTAGGTACCGTTATTACACAGATATGCTTAGATCTTAGGTGACAAGTATAAAATTATAAATTTATAATACCTTTTCACAGAAAATGTTCTTGATTTAAAGCTGTGTCAGTGTATAAAACCAACATATCATCCACCACTCCAGACCCACAAAAATCAGTTTTTTTGTTTGGGAAATGAACAGTGATTCTTCCGAACACCAAATGACAATTTTCAGAGAAGATCCCACTTCCATCATATTGTTTTCAACACTCCTAAGAAATGTCAAAGAAGTTGAAACTTTTGCAAAACTTGTATTTTTTTGTATTATATTCTGGTAGCATACACTTTAATTGGATCTATAAAACTAATTCCCTAAAGAGTGTACCTTTGAGCAGTTTACAGAAACCAATTCAGAGTTTAGAGAGAAGGGGAAAGGTAAGAAATTTAAAACTCACTGTTGTCTTTTGTTAGTTTAATATTTAAGGAGAAATGAGTAATGAAGTTGTAGTGGCTTATTTCTATGACAGTTCATATTTGGTTTTCTTGATTTGGCTTGAATGTGGGATCCTATTTTATTTATTATAGACTTTTCCATTGGTAATTGATACAGGATCACATTGTTAGTGCCGTGAACAGTAGTATGCATATCAGAAATACCTCATACCAGAGGTCATGGCAGTAGAGACATTATCGCCAATGTCAGATGGATATTGGCAGAAAGCAAAGAATACCAGAGGAATTTCTATTTGTGTTTCATTGACTATGCAGAGGTATTTGACCGTGTGGATCACATCAAAATGTGGCCAACTCTGAGGAGAGTGGGCAGAATTATCCTGGGATCTGCAGGGAAACACTGCATGGTTCAAAAATCAGAAAAGGAGTGTGTCTCTATACATTTTCAGTCTGTGTAGAAAAGATAATTCTGGAGGCTAAGCTTTATGAAGAGGAATATATGGCATCAGACTTGGAGAAACACTCATCCCATGACATGATCTTCCTTGCTGAAACTGAGGAGGACCTAAAGCACTTGCTGCAGAAGGTCAAGGACTATAGTCTTAAATATGGATTGAAGTTCAACATCAAGAAGACAGAGATTCTCACCATTGGGCCAACTGGCAGCACCATGAAAGATGGAGCAGAAATTGAGGCTGTTAATAATTTCATGTTGCTGAGCTTGACAGTCAATAGTCTTGGCACCACCATTAAAGAAATCAAAAGAAGAATTGCACTGGGAATATCTACTGTCATGGACCTCTTCAGACTACTGAGAAGCAACAGTGTCAGTCTAGAGACTAAGGTGAACCTCATCCGGGCATGGTCTTTTCAGTTACTTGCTATTCAGAGAGCTGGACAATGACTAACAATGAGAAGAAGGATCAATGCCTTGAGGTGTGGTGCTGGAGAAGAGTCTTGAACATATCATAGACCTCCAAGAAAACAAATAGGTCTGTCTTAGAGAGGATGAAACCAAGCTTCTGCTTGGAGGCTAGGATTTTGAAGCTCTGTCTCATATACTTTGGACACATTGGGACCAGGAGGAACCAGTTCTGGAAGAAGGACATCGTGCTTGGAAAGGTAGAGGGGCAGCTCATGAGAGGTATCAAATAGCTTGATATGGTAATTGGGGCAGTTGGAAGTAGGTGTGTCAGAGTCACTGTGACTGACTCAGGGCAGGGCAGGCTTCCGAACTATTGTGCATAGGGTCACTGTGAGTTGCAGGTGATGAGTTGACAGCACATAACAACAACAGGATCACCATGATAGATTAGATGTAGATCAGTGAAATTGCCAAATAACTCAAGAAGATCTTTTAATCCAATAAATAATTTCTTAACCATTGGGCCAATTGGCAGCATCATGATAGATGGAGAAGAGATTGAGATTGTTAATAATTTCAGCTTGCTTTGTTCTACAGTGAACACTCTTGGTACCAGTAGTCAGGAAATCAAAAGAGAATTTGCATTAGGAAAACCTACTGTCAGGTACTGCTCCAGAATACTGTAAAGGAAGGATATCAGTCTAGAAACTAAGGTCAGCCTGATCCAGGCCATGGTTGCTTAGAGCTCTGGGTAGTGACTAAGGATGACAGAAGAATTGATTCCTTTGAGTTGTAGTGCTGGAGAAGAGTATAGAACATACCATGAACTACCAAGTGAACTTAAAAGTCTGTCCTTGAGAGGGTAAAGCCAAACTACTCCTTGGAAGCAAGGAGTTTTGAAACTCTGTCTCACATACTTTGGCCATGTAGCTGGGCAGGAGTAGTCTTTGAGAAGGATATCATGCTTGGAAGGGTGAAGGGACAGCATAGGTGAAGACAACCTCTGAGTAGATTGATTGACACAGTAACTAGGGTAATGAGGGTTGACGTGTCAGAAGCAGTGAGATTGGCTCAGTATAGAGCCAGGTTGCATAGGGTCACTATGAGTCCTAGTGAACTCGTTACACTGTTAACAACAAAAATAACAACAAATAATTTCAATATAGATTGACGCAGTGACTGCAGTAGTAGGCTTAAGCACAGTAGAGATTATTTGATTATGAAGCAGAGTTGATCAGGTTTACATTAAGTTGGAGGCAACAAATCCATTTAAGCCAAACCCATTGTCATCCAATGGATTTTAACTTTGAGTGACGCAATAGAACAGAGTAGAACTTCCCCCATAGGGTTTCCAAGGTTATGAATCTTTACAGAAGCAGATAGACTCTCATGCCTCTCTCCTGGGGAGTGACTGGTGAGTTCAGACAAATTGACTTTTTAGTTTGCATCTGAGAACTTAACCAGTGCACCCCCAAAGCACATGTCAACAGTATTTTTGTCTATGTTTTGGTTTGTTGTGTATGTCTGTATGTGTAATAATATATAATTATGCTTGTATTTTTAACTAGTACTAACAGAGAAGCATAATGTTGCTTCATTACATTCTGTAATTATATAGATTTATTTACTTAGTTACTTTGAACTTTGCTATACTTATATATTTAATAGAAATTGGTTAGTTGAAGGAAAGACATCTAAAAGAAGAGAAGATGTGACTGGCCTCAATAATCCATACACTAGCTAATCAGCTTCCTCATTTTTGGGTGTTGATTGGATTCACAAGCCGTGAAATGGACTCTTGGAAAAGTTTTCTTAAGTAAACGGTTGTGTTTTTTTTCTAAGTTGAAAAACAAAATCTAAAACAACAACAAAATGCAAAACCCACAACTTGTCCTGAGTTTGCAAACTTTGGAAACTGAATGCTAGGTTAGAACACACTGGAGGTGATGTAGAAAATAGAATACATCACCTCCAGTGTGTTCTAACCTAGCATTCAGTTGGAAAATGTTAACTGATTCAGCATAGTGCTTGTTGGAAATGGTACCTTCCAAACCAGAGCTGTCCTACAATCCTGAGGATAAATTATTTTGTTCCATTGATCACTCATGGACTCACTTAGGTCAATATAATTTTCTCCTTTGCAAAAATGAGAGGTAAAGTTTGGACTTAATCTGCATGCATTGCTTTTTTTCCCTTTATAGTTTGAGTGAAAGTCACAGAGAAAATTAACTTTTCATTCAACCATTACATCTTTTTTCTAAAATAATTTTAATATTTACAGTGAAATTGTAGTTTTCCTACTTTTCTCTGTAATTTTGATTTCTGTTACTTCTTCTGTTTCTCTCTTTGTATTTCCTTTTTTTAGTGATAGTATGCTGGTCAACCTTTTACTGTGTATTACTTTCCTTTCATCGATAATATGTGTCTATATCTCTTTTCTTTTTGAGGTATGTCTGATTAGTTTATTACCTGCTGTATAAATAAGCATGTGTCTTCAATTAAATTTTACTCTTTTTTGTTATTCTTTTATTATTTTTAATGAACATTTATAGAGATTTTGGATTTCCATTCATTCATTGTTGCACTTTTCTCCCTGCCTACCCCTCCCCTCCACTTTGCTCTTGTCTTTGAAAAGTTAAAAAAAAAATTCCTTCATTGGTATACAATCCCCCCCACCCCAAGTACACTTCACTATGCAACCTTCATTCTGGACTCTTGTAATAACCATAATACCCTATCATACATCGCTTTTAAACTGTTCTCTCCCTCATCTGTTTCAATGCAGTATGCATAATTTATCCAGTTTTTCTCAGTCTTACCCCAACCCTGATGTCAATTTTTAATATCTAATGCTTGGAACCACCATTTATCTTAATGTGGTAGCTTACGTATTTACTTTGATGATGGAAGCTGTACTTTTGGTATTTCAAATACCAGCCGCTTTATCCATGGTGACGTTTTCAGTGGAGCTTTAACAATAAAACAGACTGCAGGACTGGATCTCAACTTCTGAAGTCATTTGCCAGTAGACATCTTAAAACTTTTGTAAAATTTCTATTGTCTTTTTAAAAGGGCCCTTGGATGGCATAGTCCATTTCAGGTTACGCTGCTAGTTCAAAAGCTGAGCATCTCTCATGGGCTGAATTTCCAGTAGCTCCATAGGAGAAAATGAACAGTCTCCTCTCATTATATTTTACAACCTTGAAACTCTCATAGCTGGTAAATGGGAGCTGACCTTTCAGTGGCTTTTTAGAGGCTATAAATTGCAAAGGAAGAGATTGCACATCCTTCTGTAGTATAGCTGCTTGATTCAAACTGCCTGCCTTTAGGTTGTCAGTGCACCTCCTTTACTGATTTACTCCTTACTGAGCTCCCTGGCTTAATATAGTAAAAAGGGTGCTCTGGTGGTGTAGTGTATAGGGAGTTGTGCTCTAAACTTAGAGACTACATCTCTCGGGTAATTCAAATTCGTCAACTATGGAATGAAGAATGTGCAGTTATCTCTTCTTTAATTTATAACCACAGAAATATACTGGAGGTTCAGATAGGATTAAGTTCCAACTTAACAGCAATGTGTTTGAGTTTGAATGAGAGAAATTAGTAAAAAGGAAACAGAACAATCATGAAAATCAGTTCTCAATTAATTTCCAGTCTTCCTAAGCAGCTCATCGAAATCTTGTTAGAGAGGTACTGAGTTTTGTATATTAAAACTGTGCATTGAAACAGATGAGGGGAAGAATGGTCCAAAAGGAATATATGAATAGATATTATATGAACAATGACACTCTGGAAAAAGGGGTGCATTGCACAGTGGACTGCGGGAGGAGGGCAGGAGGGGAAAGGCAGGGGAAAAAAATGTAACAATGAATGAACAAGAAGAAAAGAAAATTGCTAGAAAATAACTGGTAAGGATCATAATAGCAAATATGGTCTTTTCAGTGACCTCTTCCATTATCCCCTAAGATAGAATTAAACTGTGCCTCAGTGTTTGCTCAGTATTTTGTTTTCTTTTCTAATGCAGTTAAATTGTCACTGCCACTGAGTTAGAATCAAGGTCATAACTGACGCTCCAGTAAGTTTTGGGAGGCTGTAAATTGCACAGGAGAAGATTTTCCACCTTTCTCCCATGGAGCTGATGGTAAATTCAAATAACTTGTATATTAGCAGCATAGTTCTCTACATACTATGTTGCCAGAGCTCCTTGAAAGTTGATTGATCATTGAATAAAGACTATTGAAGAATCAATGCCTTTGAATTATAGTGTTGGCAAAGAGTATTGAATATCCCATGGATGGCCAAAAGAACAAACTAATCTCTCTTGGAAGAAGTGCAGCCAGGGTGCTCTTTGGAGGCAAAAACTTCATGCATAAAGCTTCATATCCTATTGTCATGTTCTTAGGAGGCACCATATCCTGTGGTCCTATTAGCAGGATGGGCCAGTCCTCGGAAAAAGGCAGCATTCCAGGAAAAGTGGAGCATCAGAGAAAGGGAAGAGTATCATCGATGAGATAGGTTGAGAGAGTCATGAGGATGGTACAGGAGAAGCCAAGATTGAGATTGGTTGGTCACTGGGTCGCTACCAATAGTAGTAGACTGGATAGCAATTAAAAGCAGCAACAACAAAAATCCAATTCAATAAATATTGAGTACTGTAAATTTTTCAACCGTTCTATTGTTGTTTTGTTATTATGTGCCATCGAGTCGCTTGCGACTCATAGCGACCCTGTGTACAACAGCCCTAAACTCTGCTCAGTCCTGTGCCAATCAAATTGCCTCTGACACACCCATCCTGATTACCCCAGTCACCGAATCAATCCACCTCATAGAGGGTCTTCCCCTCCTGTGGTGTCCCTCCACCGTCCTAAGCGTTATGTCCCTCAAGTACCTGTCCCTCCTTACAGCATGTCCAAAGTATGTCAGACGAAGCCCCAGAATCCTTGCATCCAGGGAGTAGCCTGGTTTAACCCTCTCCAAGCTGAATCTGTTTTTCTTGGCAGTCCATTTTACGTTCAATAATGGTACATTCAATAGTCTTCTCCAGCACCACAGCTGAAAGGCATAAATTCTCCTTCTATCCTCCCTAGTCATTGTCCAACTCTCTGATGTATAACAAATGATTGCAAAGACCATGGCCTGTATCAGACACACCTTAGTCTCCAGAGGGACACTATTGCTCTTGAGTACTTTGGAGAGGTCTCTAACAGAAGACTTTCCCATGTCAATAGGTCTTTTAATTTCCTGGCTGCTGGTGCCAAGAGTGTTGACTGTGGAGCCAATCAAACTAAAGCTGTGAACAATCTCAATCTCTTCACCATCCATCCTGATGCTGCCAATTGGTCCAGTGGTGAGAATCTTTGTCTTCTTGACATTGAGCCTCAATCCATATTGTAGGCTGCAGTCCTTGACCCTCTGCAGCAGGTGCTTCAGGTCCTCCTCAGTTTCAGCAAGCAGGGTTATGTCATCTGCATAACGCAGATTGTTGATAGATTGTCCACCAATCTTGACGCCACATTTCTCCTCATAGAGCCCAGCAAGCCAGATGATCTATTCTGCATACAGGTGAAAAGGTGTGGAGATAGGACACTTCCGTGGCATACGCCCTTCCCAATTTTGAACCATGCAGTGTTCCCATGCTCTGTTCTGACGACTGCCTCCTGGCCCAAGTATAGGTTTCGCATTAGCACAATCAAGTGTTCTGGGATTCCCATTCTTCTCAGAGTCAGCCACAGTTTGTTATGATCTACACAGTCAAATGCCTTTGCATAATCAATGAAACACAGATAGACATTCCTTTGATATTCCCTGCTTTCAGCTAAGGTCCATCTAAAGACATTCCTTTGATATTCCCTGCTTTCAGCTAAGGTCCATCACATCAGCTACAATATCCCTAGTACCACAACCCCTTCTACACCCAGCCTGGACCTCTGGCAATTCTCTGCTGATGTGCTGTTCCAGTCGTTTTTGGATAATCTTCAGTAAAATGTTGCTTGCATATGAAATCAGTGAGATTGTTCTATAGTTTCCACACTGTTGGGTCACCTTTCTTTGGGATGGGAACAAATATAGATCTTTTCCAGTCAGTTGGCCAAGTGGTTGTTCTCCAGATTTCTTGGCACAACTTGGTGAACACAGGGCAGCATCTGTTAACTGAAATATGTCAGTTGGTATACTATCTATTCCTGGGGCCTTATTTTTTGCCATTTCTTCAAAGCAGCCTGAACTTCTTCTTTCATTACCATGGGCTCTGAGCTTTCAAGTATGGAAATACAAAGAGGACCAGTTGTAAGCATACACTAGTGTTTGGGACATGAAATGTGAGAACCATGAGTGTAGGAAAATTAGATATTGTTAAGAAAGAAATAGAACACATAAATATTGTCATACTAGGCATTGGTGAGATGAGATGGACTGGCATGGGGCATTTTGAGTCAGATGATCATATGATATATTACTCTGGAGATGAAAAGGTGAGAAAAAAATGGAGTTGCTTTCATTGTTAAAAAGTCATTGCTAGATCTATCTTGAAGTACAATATTGTGAGTGACAGGATAATATCCATACACATACAAGGAAGTCCAGTGAATACCACTATCATCCAGATATATGCACCAACAGCCAGAGCCAAGGAAGAGGATATAGAAGATTTTTACCAACTTTTACAACCGGAGATCGCTCAAACATGCAATCAAGATGCATTGATAATAATGGGTGACTGGAATGCAAAAGTTGGGAAAAGAGAAGAAGATCCTGTAGTTGGAAAACATGGACTCAGTGACAGATATGGAGCTGGAGAGAGAATGATTGAATTTTGCACAATCGATGACTTATTCGTAGCAAATACATTTTTTAAGAGACATAAACGCAGGTTATATACCTGGATTTCACCTGATGGTATGCATAGGAATCAGATTGATTACATATGTGGAAAGAACCGCTGGAGAAGCTCAATATCAGCTGTGAAAACTAGGCCAGGAGCTGATTGTGGAACAGACTACCAACTACTCATATGCAAATTCAAGCTAAAGCTGAGGAAAATTAAACCAAATCCAAGGCAACCAAAATATGACTTTGAGTCTATCCCACCTGAATTTCAGAACCATCTCAGGAACAGGTTTGAGGCTTTGAACACTAATGAGCGAAGACCAGATGAGTTGTGGGAGGATATCAAGGGTATCATCCAGGAAGAGTGCAAACGGTCATTGCAAAGACAGAAGAGGAAGAGAAGACCAAAATGGATGTCAGAAGAGACTCTGAAAATTGCACTGGAGCGCAGAGAAGCCAAAGCACAAGAAAGAATTCAAGATACTCAAGAGTTGAATAGAAAATTTCAAAAGGGAGCACGCGATGACAAAGCAAAATATTAAAATGAAATGTGCAAGGAGTTGGAGTCAGAAAATCAAAAGGGCAGAACTCATTCAGCATTTCTTAAGCTCAAGGTACTGAAGAACAAATTCAAACCTCGAGTTGCTATAATCAAGGATGCTTTAGGCAGAATATTAAATGATCCAGGAAGTATTAGAAGATGGAAAGAATATACTGAGTCACTATATCGAAAGGAATTGGAAGACACAGAAGAATTTCATGAAACAACATATGAGCAAAAGCCTATGGTGATGAAAAAATAAGTTCATGCTGCTTTGAAGGAAACGAAACCGTTCTATTAGGGATTAGAAATATTACCGTAAGCAAGATGGACATAATCTATATCTTTATATTGCCTCTATATCCTTATATTACTTCCAACTGTAGTTTAAAGCCTACCAAAAGAAGTCTGAAAGATCTGGCATATTTATCAATTTTCAAAATAAGCTTAATTAGAACTTTAAATCACTATCTGAAAGGTATGTTAGGGAATTCTTTGTTAGTCTCTCACTTCCTTTAAAATCCCACAAGGAACATTTGCATGCTTACTTTGAAAAAGACCCTGATTTATCACCCTGTCATGGCCTAGTAGAGATCCTGGAAATCCAGCTACTCTCTCTTCTATGTTACTTATACGGTATTGTTTGCTTGAATCCAA
Organism: Elephantulus edwardii; assembly: GCF_000299155.1. Taxonomy (NCBI): domain Eukaryota; kingdom Metazoa; phylum Chordata; class Mammalia; order Macroscelidea; family Macroscelididae; genus Elephantulus; species Elephantulus edwardii. The sequence goes on from NW_006399887.1 coordinate 6,181,236, forward strand.
GTGTGTGTTGTATGTGTTTTTCTCCTTTTTCACTAGAGCTTCCTCCTTGGAGATCAACTATAATCTTTCCTACTGATGTGACCTACTGGTGTCTCTTCCTCTAAGCTGTCATTCCTACCCTGGGGCTTTCTATTCCAAAGACATCTGATGTCATTTTCTCAGCTATAGTCCAAAGAGGCAGTGGATTCATTGCACTTTTGGTCTTAGGTAACAGAAATTACGATCTACCAGCACCCTTCTCCTGAAAGACGACACAGTCTTCTGAAAGGACAATCTTGGAAACACTAAGAGACAGTTTTTGTCAGTTCTTTCAGTTTGTTTTGAGTTAACATTGATTCAAAAGCAGTGAGTTTAGGTAGTTTTTTTTACTGAAAACAGACTTCTTCAGCATGCTCTCTGTTTTTACAAGACTGCTTTCACTTTCTACCAGACTATTAACCCTGCAGCGAAGAATTACAGAAAGACTATCTCAGAAAGGTGGGGACTTCTGAAAAAGTTATTTGTCAGTTAGAACTAGTATTCTACAAGTAACCATTTTGCATGGGGGAAATAATTGTAGTGATAAGGAGTTGTGCTGCCATTCCAAAAGATTGACGTTGGAATCCACCAGTTGCTTTGAAGGAGAAAGATGAACAGTTTCCACCCATGTGATTCACTGACTCTAAAACCCACTGGCTGATAAGTCAGCTATGAGTTGATTATAACTTGATGATACATAAAACCAACAACAACATAGCTACTGATTACACTTATAAGGGTTATTTCTTGAACCCAAATAAGGAATGTATTGAATTTTACCAATGTTTATGTCTGTTACAACACCACTTATTAAAAGCAAGATTAAGAAGCAGCAGTGATTAAAGTATGTTTCATCTGTTCTAGAAGTCCTACAGAGGTACATAGGCATGGAAATGAGACTGATGTGAGAAAATATTGATGTTGTATGATTTCTACTAACATCTGCAGTCAGAATTTGATCAAACATGGAAATGAAGATGTGTTTGTAGTAATGGGTGACTGGAATGCAAAAGTTGAGAACAGAGAAGAAGGATCAGTAGTTGGAAAACATGGACTTGGTGACAGAAAGGAGGCTGGAGGCAGAATGATGGAATTTTGTACCATCAATGATTTATTCATTGCAAATACATATTATAAGAAATATAAACAATAGCTATACACATGGATTTCACCTGATAATATGAACAGGAGTTAGATTAATTAAATCTGTGGAAAGAATCATTAGACAAGCTCAATATCAGCTATGAAAACTAGGCCGGGGCAGACTGTGGAACGAACAAACCATCGACTACTTATATGCAATTTCAAAGTAAGCTAAAGAAAGTTAAATCCAATCCACAAGACCCAAAATTTGACCTTAAATATGTTGTTGTTGTTGTTATGTGCCATCGAGTCATTTGCGACTCATAGCGACCCTATGTACAACAGCCCTGAACCCTGCTCTTTCCTGTGCCAATTGCGCTGCCTCTGACACACCCATCTTGATTACCCCAGTCACTGAATCAATCCACCTCATAGAGGGTCTTCCCCTCCTGCACTGTCCCTCCACCCTACCAAGCATGATGTCCCTCTCCAAGGACCTGTCTCTCCTTACAACATGTCCAAAGTATGTCAGATGAAGCCCCAGAATCCTTGCCCCCAAGGAGTAACCTGGTTTAACCCTCTTCAGGATGAATCTGTTTGTTTTCTTGGCAGTCCAGGGTACATTCAATACTCATCTCCAGCACCACAGCTCAAAGGCATCAATTCTCCTTCTATCCTCCCTAGTCATTGTCCAACTCTCTGTTGCATAACAAGTGATTGCAAAGACCATGGCCTGTATCAGGCGCACCTTAGTCTCCAGAGAGACACCGTTTCTCTTGAGTACTTTAGAGAGGTCCCTAACAGCAGACTTTCCCATAGCAATATGGTTTTTTATTTCCTGGATGCTGGTGCCAAGAGTGTTGCCCGTGGATTCGAGCAAACTGAAGCTGTGAACAATCTCAATCTCTTCGCCATCCATCCTGATGCTACCAATTGGTCCATTGGTGAGAATCTTTGTCTTCTTGACATTGAACCTCAGTTCATATTGAAGGCTGCAGTCCTTGACCCTCTGCAACAAGTGCATGAGGTCTTCCTCAGTTGGACAAGCAGGGTTGTGGCAACTCTGGTTGGTGTCAAATTTAGAGTTTTAAAATTCTTTACCAGTTGGATTTTCCATTTGTCTTTTTATAGGTGTGTATTTCTTTATCCATGAAAGTACATAGACAAAACTCTAATTTGAATTTTGAAAAATAACTTGTAGCTATTATATTCATGGTAGGTCAATAATTTTGGTAGGTAATTTACATATATTAATTTTTCTTATGAATCTTGATAATTAGGCATAGAATAATGGCCTATTTCTCCATAGAGTATGATTGATAGATATTAAGGCATTGTTTCCTTGTGGGCATCATTTCTTTTTTTGGTAAGAAGTGCTTTTCTCTCTCTCACAGGTACTCCATTCCTTGGAAGTGGTTAGAAAAAAAACAATCAACCAAACAGTATTAACCCTAACATGTGCTTTCCCTCCCCCTTAATATAAATTCACTTCTAAAAATAAATACCTATAAATCCCGTATTTTTCCCTCTCGTACATATAATTATTGCCATATTTCCTGCTATATTATTTCCCCATGCCCAAGAGTATTAGAGCAACTAAATGACTCAAGGAAGTAGCACTAGGTAATTCAACTTAATACTTCTCTTCATACTATAAGACTTATTCGATACTTGGGTGACTTCTCTTGGAATATCTAGACATATAATTGTTGTTGTGGTTGTTGTTATGTACCATTGAGTTGCCTGTCACTCATAGTGACCCTATGTACAACAGCCCTAAACTCTGTCCTATCCAGTGCCAGTCTCACCATATCCAACACACCTACCCCCATTACTCCAGTCACTGAATAAATCCATATCATTGAGGGTCTTCCTCTCCTGCGCTGTGGTCTTTGCAATCACTTGTTATGCATCAGAGATCTGGACAATGACTAGGGATGATAGAAGGAGAATTGATGCCTTTGAACTGTGGTGCTGGAGAGGAGTATTGAATGTACCCTGGACAGCTAAGAAAACTAACAGGTTTGTCCCGGAGAGGGTGAAGCCAGGCTGCTCCTTGGAGGCAAGGAGTCTGAGGCTTTGTCTGACATAATTTGGGCATGTTACAAGGAGGGACCAGTCCTTGGAGAGGGACATCATGCTTGGGAGGGTGGAGGGACATAGAGTTAACAAGTCATTATTACCAATGTTAAAATGGCTGCGACACAGATGCTAAAACATCCCTGGTCTTATAAACTGACAGTAACGGGGAGGATAAATAGACTGATGAGAAAGTGAGACTCTTGTTTTCTGTCTCTGAGCCCGCTCAAGTTAAGTACAGTAGGGTGGCCAAACTGACCTATCACCACATTAGCATTCTGTACACCTTTGTTGCATGGTCCCACCTGAAAAGTATTGTTTATTTATATTATTAGCACTATATTCAATCCCCTGAGTGGACAATAAGCATGTAATATTGACGTAGTCTTACCCAGCCAAGTGATGAGAGCAACAAAGATAACGACTAGAAAAGCCATACTGAATAATTCACTACAGTACAGCAAGGAGGAAAGGAATTGTAGTATGTAGACAGTTGAAGTCAGTACCTGGCACACAGTAAAGTTGATTTATTTTTCGTTACTAAAGAGATAATACTCAGCCCCCTTCTATGTACTATATAGATGTATATAACATTTTAATAGCACTTCTCATATTGTACTTATTTATCCACATGTCAGTTTCAATCTTTATATTGTAATCTCTTTAAAACAGAATAAGTGTCTGTTTCAGCTTTATATTACCAGGTTCTTATGTAGAACCTGTAACTCAGTTGTTTTTTTTTTCAACATACTGTTGAGTTGGAACCAACCCATACTTAACTCAGTAGCTAACTAGTAGGGATTTATTTAGTGGAATTAAATCCATGACTGCTTTATACATGTTTTGAGCTAATTGTTCCTTTTCAAAGTTTTTTAAGAAGACAGAGATGCAACATTTTATTTTTCCATTTAGGGACATCACTTTAACTCAGTCCCATCTAGTTTAGGGGGTTAGTTGGTTTTCCTAAGTTGCCACATCCCCAGGCATCAGAAGAACCTATTTGCAGGGACATCATCATGATTGTTCTTGATTCCTCATAAACACTGGACTCACTTAGAGAGTTTGTTAACAAGCACATGCCAGAATCTCACTCTGGATACTTGAGATCCAGGTGATTCTAGGAAAAGATCATGACAGGAAGGCTGTGATTAAGCTTTAGAAATATTTGAGATAAGAGGTGTATATCTCTGCGAGCTCTGGTGGCCTAGTGGCAAGAAGCTACACTGCAGTCCCAGAGCTGTGCAGTTCAAATCCACCAGATGCTTTGCTGGAGAACCATCTCCTCCTGTACCAGTCAAATCTGATTTGATGGTACACACACACACACACACACATAATAAAAAGAAATTAAAAAAAGAGGTGTATATCTCTTTATTTTGGCAGTCTTTCAGATTCAGTTTACACTTTGTCTTTTTCTGTGTATCTGTATTTCCTTTTCTTAGTTTCTCTCCTTCTTGTCTTACATTAAAGGAAAACACTAATTGAATCCTTACTTGCCAAGTACTATTTTAGGCAAAACTAACCTTTTCTGACATTGAATATAGATATAGAAGTTTCTCTAACTGCAGAGAGAGAGAGAGAGAAATAGAGAGAGGGAGGGAGGGGACCTCTGAGGTGGAGGACCTCTGAGGTGGAGGAGCTCTGGTGGCTTAGTGGTAAGAAGTTGTGCAATCCCAAAAGCACAACTTGAATCCAGGCGTTTTGAGTCCACTAGTTTTCTATAGGAGAAAGATGGGTATTCTCATCCTATGCAATTTACTGCCTCTGAAAACCCACTGGATGGTCAGCTGTGCATTGCTTCCAACTTGATGGTACACATAACAATACTACATAGGAGTTGCTAAGTGCACAAATGGTTAATTACTAGACGACTAACCAAACCATTAATGGTCTCAGCTCATCCAGGGTCATCTATGATGAAAGGCCTGGAACATTTTTCCAAAAAGGTCACAATATTGAAAACATTATGGATGAGTTCTGTGCATATGTGGGGTTGACGTGAATGGGAATTAACTTGGTGACATCTAACAGCAAAATATTTAGTAATCACTTTTTAAAATATATTTACTTTTCATACATAGTTCTGGACTGAGGACACTTTTATAACATAAAATTGCTACTTTCAAGACTTTAATCTGTTAGAAAAAGATATGTATAAATATACTCAGTATAAACTCATTGCAGTCATTTCAGTTCTAACTTGTAGCAACTCTGTGTTGGGTTTCAGAGGTCATAGATCATAATAGGAAGAGACATCTTTCTCCTACAAAAGTGCTGTTGAATTTGAACCAAATCCAGTCTCAGTGCTGGAGACTCTCTTCCTTTTGATTCTCAATATTACTCACTAAGGACTACTCTACCATAATTCTAGAGAGGTAGAGATTCAATACTAGAGGGGAACAGGGGAGACTATAAGTTAGCCTCTGGGGGAGGTTGATAAGATTCTATTTATATTGCGTTTGGAAGGGTAAGGTAAATGTGACCACTGAAGAAATTGAGAACAGTTATTCTAAGTTGATAGAACAATTCTATTTCAAGCTACCTTGTTGAAGATCACTGGATAATTTAAGGATTTATTAAAAATTTATGTGACTAAGTAATGTAAAGGGCTATTGAGAGTTGAGACTGGAAAAATACATTGGAAATGGATCTTTTAAAGCTAAAAGGCTCACAATAGGCTGAGGCATTTTAACAGAGGCATTTGAGAACCAGTGTAGGACTTTAATTACAAGATTGGTAATTGTAAATCTCATTTGGAATACCAAGTTAGATGTTCAAGTCAACAGATGCAGCTCTGGGCATTTCATTAATTCTTTGCCAAGAAATTTTTAAGACAACAACCTGAGCAGTTGACGAATGAGACCCAACTTTGCTTTCATTTAAAAAAAATGTGATCTAACAGGATGTGTTAATTATTAATCAGATAATCAATATTAGAGTCAATAAAATCTTGCTGAAAATTATTTTTAAAAAGCTGAAGACATGCAACAGGGAACTGCCAGAAATTCAATCTGAATTCAAAAGAGGTTGTGAAACAAGGTATAGCATTGCTGATAAAGACTCTGGTTAGAGGACCAGTTTAGGAATGTATAATGCCACACTTGCATAATGAGACTTATTTTATTGAAGGTTGTACCTTACTGGATATAGATTTTTGGTGCTATTTTTTATAATGACTTTAATTTTATTGACATATAATAGAAGCAAAGTATATTGGCTCATTTGCACTTCTTTTTCCCCTTAAATTTATTGCAAAGGTTCTGTATGTGTTTTTAATATATTACTATGCAATTCTCTCTTTTATTTAACACTTTCAGAAAAGTAAAATAACTTGAGTTGTTACTACAAAGTACCAAATCCTTCAATGTGGATTACATCTCAATATCAGGAAAAGAAAATTCTTACAGCAGGGCCAGATGTTGTTGTTTCATGCCATTGAACCAGAACTGAATCATGTTGACCTTCTAGTGGGTTTTCAGAGGCAGTAAATTATGTGGGAGATTGCCCTACCTTCTCCCATGGAGCAGCTGCTGGATTCAAACTGCATGCCTTTGGGATTACAATGCAGCTTTTTACCAGTAGGCATCATCATTATAGATAAAGATTGAAGTACTCAACAGTTTCATTTTATATGGATGCACAGTGGAAACCCATGACAGAAACAGCCAAGAAACCAAAGGACATGATCCATTGGGAAAATATACTATCACAGACTGCACCAAAGTACTAAAGAGCAATTATGTCAGCCTATAGGCTAATTTGCACCTGATTCAAACCATGATCTTTTCAAGTATTTGCTGTACATCTGAAAGTTGAGAAATGACTAAGGATAATTGAAGAAGAATCAATGCCTTTGAGTAGTGGTGCTGGAAAAGAGTACTGAATATCCCATTTACTGCCAGTAGAACAAACAGATTTGTCTTGGAAGAAGTGTAGCCAGAGTTACTCCTTTAGAAACAGTGATGGTAAATTTTTCTCATATTTTTTTAGTCATGTTACCAGAACATGGAAAAATTTGTTGGAAAAAAGACACTATGCAGTGAAAAGTGGAGCACCAGAAAAAGAGGGAGATCCTCAACAAGATGGGTTGAAACAGTAACTGTTATAATGGGCTGGAGCATATTAGAGTTGGTGAGGGTGGCACAAGATAGAGCAAGGTTCAACTCTGTCTTTCATATGGTTGCTATGTGTCCTATTAGACTTGAAAGCACATAATAATAACAACGATTGCAACTTTAACTTCTGTTGAGTACTTTCACTGAAGAAAAGTACCAAGAAAAAGTTACTTTCTAGGGCAGTAAAAGAAGACATATCAGATAAATATGTTGAAATTTTAGTAAATAGCTACTATCTTTTCTGAAAGTGCCAAATATTGACGTTTTGCTTTTTGATGGGGTTGTTGTTATGTGCCATTGAGTCGCTTGCGACTCATAGCGACCCTATGTACAACAGCCCTAACCCTGCTCTATCCTGTGCCAATCGCACCGCCTCTGACACACCCATCCCGAATACCCCAGTCAATGAATCAATCCACCCCATAGAGGGTCTTCCCCTCTTGCACCGTCCCTCCACCCTCCCAAGCATGATGTCCCTCTCCAAGGACCTCTCCCTCCTTACAACATGTCCAAAGTATGTCAGACGAAGCCCCAGAATCCTTGCCTCTAAGGAGAAGCCTGGTTTAACCCTCTCCAGGATGAATCTGTTTTCTTGGCAATCCATGGTACATTCAATACTCTTCTCCAGCACCACAGTTCAAAGGCTTCAATTCTCCTTCTATCCTCCCTAGTCATTGTCCAACTCTCTGATGCATAACAAGTGACTGCAAAGACCGTAGCCTGTATCAGATGCACCATAGTCTACGGAGTGACACCATTACTCTTCAGTACCCTGGAGAGGTCCCTAACATCAGACTTATTTGATGAAATTTTGGTTGTTGGTTATTCTAATATTTAAATTTCTCTTCCAGCATTATTCCTCTCTAGATACTACAGAAGGAATTGTACTATTTTCCAAGAAAGCCTGTTTGCTTATAGGCTAGCTTGAATACTTATAATCTTCTTTATGTTGAGCCAAAATCTACTTCTAAAGTTCTGTCCTAATTTGTTATACTGTTGCCCCATTGAACCCCATGTATTGTTCTTGCAGGCATCATAAATAATAGACGATTTTGGCTCTCTACATATCTTGCTCTTTTAAAAGATTTTACTTTGTGTGTAGGGGAAAAGACATTCAGAAGCCTTTTTTATAGATACACACACACACACACACACACAATACAGGGATGTTCATTATATTTAACCCAATTAGAAATGTTCCAACAACATATTTATCGTTGAATAGTAAAAAGTGAAGCTAATAAAAGAGTGTACAGTGATGCATGATATACTTTAGGGAAAATTAAAATTCTAAGAAAGTAGGAGTTTGTTTTCTGTGATTAAAAATTTGGGTTTATTTAAAACCACAGTGGCTTTTTTACAGTTTCATTAGTATACAAAACTGAATAAAAATTGTTCTTTGACTATTGTGAGTTATAGTAAAATTTAGCTCCACCTCTTGTTCTTAATTTTATAAATTATCATAAAATAAGCTTTTCATTACATATTGGAAGTCTTATTTGTTCTTTTCTGCAAAAGATATAGCTTACCTTTTTTTAGTCTGTTATCTTAAAGAAACTATTTAACAGTCGTTGTATCCTTTAAAGTTATTTTTAAGTTTTATCAATATCACATAACATTACTAGATTTGGGATAATTTTGTGATTGAGGTCACAAAACAGAATATTAAAATTTTATATTAACATTCTGTTATCATGACAACACTGATATAAGTACTTGGCTGCTGACCAAAAATTTGACCATTGTAGCCCCAGTAGGGGTTCTATATGAGAAAAGACTTGGCAGTACTGTTTCTTTGAAGATAATAGCCTAAAATCCTATGCATTTATACTCTTATATAATGATGTTATGAGTTGTGATAAACTCAGCAGCACACAGTAACAATGCTCTTTTCATATTAATGATGGTTCATTTATAGAATTCTTGCCTTACATGCAGCAGACCTTGGTTTCATTCCCTGATAGTGCATTTTATGTGTATCCACTCCTTGTCCATCAGTGGAGGCTTTCGTGTTTCTCTGCACTTCATGTTTCAACCGATTTTTAGACTGTCCAGCAGTGATTTATTTCATGTGGCTTTTCTATTCATTGTCTTTCTTAATCTCAGGACACGTCTTGGCAGGACAGTGGAAATGTGAGGTGTCTGTGGTCTAACAAGAGGATTGAATCACTTGTTAATAATTCACATAAGGTAAATGGCATCATTTGGCTTTTTCTTGTTGATAGATGCTATCGAGTCAAATACGACTCGTAGCAACCTTATCCTATGCCAGCCACACCATCTCTGACACACATGAGGCCATTCCTGTAGTCACTATCATTCCTTCTTACTGGAAAGTTCCTCTGTTTTGCTGACCTTCACCTTTCCCAGTGTAATTCTCTTTTCAAGGAATATCCTCTCCTAGAAATGTGTCCAAAGTACGTGAGGTGCAGTTTTACCATCTTTGCTGCCAAGGTGCATAGTGGCTGCACTTTTTCTGAGACGTATCTCTTTGTTCGTTTGGCTGCAGAGAAATCATGTGGACTGTATCTGTGGAAAGAGTCATTGAAGAAACCCAATAGTAACGTTCAAAGCGAGGTCAACTGCTGACTGTGAAATAGACCATCAATTACTCTTTTGAATGTTATTTTTGTTATTAGGTACCATTGAGTCAAGTACTACTTACAGTGACCCTGTGAACAACTGACCGGAACCCTGCCCTATCTTGTGCCATCTTCATCTTTTGTGACATTCTAAAGACCATTGCTGAAGTCACTGTGTCAATCCATCTCATTGGAGGTTTCCTTTCCTTCTCTGACCTGTCACAATTCCAACCTTAATACCCCTTTCTAAACAATAGACTCCTGTAACTACATACAAAAAAATATGAAAGACGAAGCTTTGCTGTCTTTACCCTTAAGGAGCACTTTGGCTATAATTTTCCATGACATATCTGTTCTTTTGGCAGTCCAAAATTCTTTTGAGTAGAAATATCCAAATAAGATGTGTGAAACATTAATGTGGGCATTTGCTAATTTGGACATCACACTAGACTTAAATTAAACTTTACAGAAGCAGAAAAGAAGAATCTAATGATTGTCAAGAAAGATAAATCAGAACGTTCAGTGTTTACTTCTGAACTGAAATTCCTACACAAACTAAAGACAGAGTGATGAGTGATTTGCTTGTGGATCTAACCTCTGAGGGTAATTTCTCAAGATGCTTGATCACTGATGTACAGAGGTAGAACTGAGAGTCTTCGTGCCTACACTTATTGATAAAATAGAGGTGGCCCCAAAAAGTATTTGCCGTACCTTATGGAACTTTTTAACATGTACTCAGGAAATACAGAGGGCATGCCCAAGAGACTGATAGTCAAAGAGAGGGCTACTTTTTAGTACAGCCAGAAGATACTGTCCTGACTGTATATCCTGAATGTTCCTGAATCTGGATTGTAACCTGTTCTCTTTTGAAACACTTAATCGTGAATATTGTTTGTGAGTTCTTTGTGGCCAATGCAATGAATTATTGAGCCAAGTAGTAGAAATGTAGTGAATACTGTAGGAAGGACAGTTAATATTAGAATCTATGTAGGTAGGTGCAAAGTGTTGAGGGGCTTACCTGACTTCATGGGAATTGTGTTTGTGTTGTTAATGCTGTTTATGGGGAATTTTTCTCCTTAGTGAAGTTAGTGGAGGTCAGAAACCACCACTCTCATGCTCACCACAGTTTTTGCACCAAGACAGACTAAGAATAAGGTCTGAAGATACAGTTTGAGAATCAGTTAAAAACTTGTGGATCACTACGATTTAATTACATAGTACATGAGGTCATCATGTGTTGAAAGCCCTCTAAAAGGCAGCTAAGAAAACAGCAAGATATTCATAGATAATGGGGGAGGAGACTTCTCTTATTCATAGACATGGAGAAAAAAAATCAAACTAATTTCCTTTGAGAGTCAGTTCCCCTCACAGCAACTCTTAGAACTGCCTCATAGGGTTTCCAACATTCTAGTCTTCAAAAGCAGACTGCTGCATCTTTCTCTTGTAGAGTGGCTGGTGGGTTTGAACTGCTGACCTGTTGGTTTGCAGGCAAGCGCTCAACTACTGAACCATCAGGGATCCTTCAGGCTTAGGAATATCAACTGTCAGTTGTAAAATTAAATGGTAGACCTTTGTTTATATTTTATTTTGTAATCATAAGATGCTTCTTATAAAGTGTCTTCTATTTCTGAGTAAATTGTTGTTGTTTTATTGTGAAGTACTGTCAAATTGACTCATGGTAAACTTGTAAAAATAGACCTTAACCTTGCCCTGTCCTATACCATTCACCATCCTCGCGATCAATCCCTGACATTGTAATCATTGCTTCATTCTATCTTGTGGAGGAGAATAATTTTTTTTTCTGAACTTCTCCCTTTCCCAATATAGTGTCTTTCTCCAAAAACTGGTTTCTCTTGAAATTATATCTAAAATGATACAGCATTTTACTATCCTTACAGAGCATCCTTAAAGAGCACTGAAGTTGTACTTCTTTCATGTCAGATTAGTTTGTTCTTTTGGTACTGGCTCCAAAGTATATTCAAAATCTTCCCTAATACCACAGGTAAATGACATTTCTTCTTCTTTCATTCTTATTCACTAACTTTCAGATGTATACGAAACAACTGAAAATACCATGGCATGGATCAGTTACAGCTTAGTCTTTAAACTGGCATCCTTGCTCTTTAGTGCTTTGGAGAGGTCCTTGAGAATGGATTTTCTTAATGCAGCAGGTATTTTAATTTCTTGACTGCTGCTACCATGGGTGTTGAGGGTGAGGTAAATTGTTTGCTCTAAATTAAATAGTTGAAAAGTAACTTTTTAATGTAGTCCAATCACCGGTACTTTGTATTATTTCTCTTCTGAAGTCAATCAAAGCAGGTAAGGAAGATGGTGGTTTCAAAGATGATCAGTTGCAAAACTTGGAAGATGCTTCCAATAAGGGATCAGCTAGCTGTTCAGAAAGGTCTTTAAAAAGAACAAGGTGAACCGTTTGACTGAAAAGTACACACAGGAAGTACTTTTATACTTGATTGTCTAGAAGAAAACTGTTAAGAGGCTCTGCATGGATTTTTGAAAAACCAAACTCTAACAGAAAAATCCAGGTCAAGCTAAAGAGAACATCCAAATGAGAGAATTACGAAGGCACATACTTATAGTCACTGTTGAGGTATATAGTTGTCTCAGGGCCGTGAAATTAGGTTTATTCATTGAATAGCTAAAATAACTCTCATAGTTTCAGAGTTACAGCTTATACTTTGAATATGACTCCTGGATTTGTTTTGTTTGCCCTACACTGTATTTTTAAATATTAGATCTATGTGTAAAAATGAAAATATTTCTCATGTTTTTGTTATGTGCCATCAAGTCACCTGTGACTCTTCGCGACCCTATGTACAGTGGCTCTGAACCTGCCCTATCCTGAGCCAAACTCATCATTTCTGATAGACCTAATCCCATTTATCCAGTCACTAAATCAATCCATTTTATCCTGGGTTTTCCTATCTAGTGTTGTCTCTACACTCTCCCAGGCATTTTGTTCTTCTCTAAGAACTGATCCTCTTCTGTCTCCATGCCCAAAGCATGTGAGATGGAGCTTCAAAATTCTTGCCCCCAGGGAGCAGGTTGGCTTTACCCTTTCCAGGACTTACCTGTTGGTTCTCCTGGTGGTCCACAGTATGTTCAGCACTCTTCTCCAGTTCCATAGTATGTTCAGTACTCTACTCCAGCACCACAATCCAAAGGCATTGAATTATTCTTCTATCATCCTGAAGACTATGGTCTGGATCAGGCACATCTTTTCTCCAGACTGACATCGTTACTCCTCAGTACTCTAGAGGGGTCCCTAACAGCAGACTTTCTCAATGCAATTTAATTTGTCTTTTGATTTTCTGACTGCTGGTGACAAAAGTGGAGCCAAGCAAGCTGAGGTTGTTAACAATCTTACACTCTTCTCTCTATTTGTAAAGCTGCTAGCTGGCCCAGTGGCGAGAATCTCTGTGGTTTTTTTTTTTTTTTTATGTTGAGCTTCAATCCATATTGAAGACTACAGTCCTTGACCTTCTGGGGCATGCACCTCATATCCTTCACAGATTCAGCAAGCAAGGTGTACCATCTGCATAAGGCAGGTTGTTGGTGAGGCTTCTCCAATCCTGATGCCGCATTCCTCTTCATAAAGTCAAGCCTCCTGAATGATCTTTTCTGCATATAGATTGAAAAGATAGGGAGTTAGGATGCATCCTTGATACCCAGCTTCCTTTGTATTTCTCAGAAGAACCCCAATATTTCTCAAAACTCATTGCCATTGAGTCAGAACGAAACATCCCAGGGTGTTTTTAGAGGCTCTAAATTTCGTGGGAAGAGATTGCCCATCTCATACAGTGCTGCCGGTAGATTTGAACTATCTGGTCCTGCCTTTGGATTAGTAGTTTAACTCCTGATGGACTGCACTAAAAGAGCCCCTCATTGTTACTGTTCTTGTTGAGAGTGATTAACTCTTGGGGATACAGTGAACAACAGATCTGAATCTTGCACTATCCTATGCCATTCTCACTATCTCTGCTATGCTCAAGCTCATTGTTACAGTCATTATGTCTTTATCATATTGAGGGTCTTCCTCTCATTCTTTTACCCTGTTCTTCCCAGCATACTGTATTTTTCTTAAAACTGGTTTCTCCTTAACTATATGCCCGAAGTATGTGAGATGAAGTCTCGTCATCCTTGCCTCTAAGAAGCATCTTGGTTACACTTCTCCCAAAATAGACTTGTTCTTAAGACTGTCCATAGATATTCAGTCCTCTCTTATAAAATTTTTCAAAGATACCAGTTCTTCTTTGATCATCCTTATACCTTGTCTATGATTCAGATGGATAAGAAGCCGTTGAACACAGCGTGAGTTGAATCAGGCACACTATAGTCTTTAAAGTGAAATATTGTTCTTTATCTCTTTGAAGAGGCCCTAGATAGCTAATTTTCCCAATTCAGCGTATCTTTTTATTACTTGACTGACGTTACCATGACTGTTGCTGATGGAGTAGTTATTTCAGAACCTTTGTACCAAAGACATAAAAAAACAAGAATAACAGACAGAGACAATAATTCTTTAGTTTGCAGTTTAAAAAGTAAAGACAAAGATGTACTTCAAACTGTGAACACTGAAGGAAAGACTGAATTGAAACATCAAATAGAGCCCAAAGCATAGAACTATGAACAACACAACATAGACAGCCATCTTGAATAGCTATTCAAGTGATTTAGCAACCAGAGTTGGCGGCACCAGCAGTGATAGCCACAAGAGCTGCAAGATTCACTTAAAAAAAGCTCCCTTAGCTGCTTCTGAAAGGTTCTGTCTGACAATGTGGTTGAAATTCTACCAGTGCAATACTTGGGTTGATTATAAATGGGAGAACATAGCTTCATTGAATTCACTGTGGTTTCCAGCATAATTTATTGCTCCCCAACACTGACATTTAGTGTTAAGTTCTGAGGGAAAATAAAATTTGTGAAAAAAGAACTATCAGAGTGCAGATAGTTAATGAAAGGAGAATATCCATGTTTTTATTTAAGTGTAAAATTTTTTTACGGATTTATATGAAAATCCTGAGCCCTTTCTCCCCTTTCACATTATCTTCTCTGGCTTCTGTGAACAGGTTTATACCATGTACTCCAGCCTGAGCAAACAGAAGTTATTTTTTCAACCTTAAAGCTTACCATACAGGCTTTTAAAGCAGTTACTTCTTTAGTAATCTTCCGATGGTCTCTACTTACAGGGAATAGGTGCTTCTGTGTGCTGCACTAAGCATCCATTAACATAAATCAACTTGTTGGCTAAGGCTATGAACTTCAACAGTATGATTTTATCATCTAGAATCCTAAGAAACTCTTGAGTGAATTGAGGGTGGAGGGAAATTTTTGTGAAGATGAAGAAAATGTATTGAATTGTGATTTAAGTATTGTCACTTCAAAGTAACCAGCCATCCTGTTCTTTGTCATTTCTTTAAAAGTGTGTATGTGTGTTGGGGTGGGGGGAATGCATTTTATTGTTTTGAATTTCTTACATATTAATACTTGTGAAATCAAGGGTTTTTTCCCAATAATTAATTAGTGTGTACATTTAATTCAAGGAATGAAGTCTTCAATATGTCTTACATCTCAATGCCAAGAAAACAAACATTCTTACCACTGGACCAATAGGCAACATCATGATGGATGGAGAAGAGATTGAAACTGTAAACAACTTGATCTTATTTGGATCCACAATTAATACCTTTGGTACCAGCAGTCAGGAAACTAGAAGCAATATTACATTGGGAAAATTTGCAGTTATAGACCTTTCCAAATTATTGAGGAGTAATGATGTCAGTTTGAAAACTATGCTGCATCTCATTTAGGTCATGGTTTGTCTGGTCACTTGCCCTGCATCTGAAAGCTGGACAATGAATAGGGATGACAGAATAAGAATTGATGCCTTTAGAGTGGGGAGAGAAGTGCAGCAATGAATGAATGGAAATCCAAAATCTCTGTAAATTTTCATTAATATTATTAAAATTAAAAAAAGAAAGAAATGATGCCTTTGAGCTGTGGTGTTGGAGAACATCACTAAACATCCCATGGACTGCTTAAAGAACAAATAGATTTGTCTTGGAGAAGGTACAGCTTGAGTGCTCTTACTTTGGGCATGTTGCTAGAAGGGGCTATTCCTTTGAGAAAGACATGATGCTTAGAAGGGTGCAGGGTCAGCGAAGGAGAGGAAACCTTCAACCAGGTGGATTTACATAGTGACTGCTACAGTGGGCATGCTCTAGTCTGTCAGGAAGTGTGAAGATTGAACAGGATTAGGACAGTATTCAGATCCAGTGTTCATAGGGTCACTGTGAGTTATACTCAACTCAGTGGCACCTGACAACAACAGCAGCAGCTCTTTTAATGTGACAATATTTTATTTTTAAATGTCTAAGTAATTATTAAGGAACTATGGTGGAATAGTCCACGGAATCAAACTGTTAACCCAAAGGCCACTTCTCTCCCTTTGATTCCACTAGTGTTTCTGAAGAGACAGGTGAGTAATTGACTCTTGTGTGATTTACAACCTCAGCAACCCAATTGAAGATCAATTTTTAATTGAATTGGTTCTTACTTGATAGCAATGAGTACGTGAGGTAACTGATAGAAAAATGATATTGTTTTAGCAAAGAGGACATTAATATATATTTGTTGTTGTTGTCATGTGCCGTCGAGTCGCCTGCGACTCATAGCGACCCTATGTACAACAGCCCTAAAC
>NW_006399887.1:6199010-6221687 GCF_000299155.1 Elephantulus edwardii
TGTTATGCATCAGAGAGTTGGACAATGACTAGGGAGGATAGAAGGAGAATTGATGCCTTTGAGCTGTGGTGCTGGAGAAGAGTATTGAAAACAAACTGATTCATCCTGGAGAGGGTTAAACCAGGCTGCTTCTTGGAGGCAAGGATTCTGGGGCTTCATCTGACATACTTTGGACGTGTTTTAAGGAGAGACAGGTCCTTGGAAAGGGACATCATGCTTTGTGGGGTGGAGGGGCAGCGCAAGAGGGGAAGAACCTCTATGAGGTGGACTGATTCAGTGACTGGGGTAATCGGGATGGGTGTGTCCGAGGCCATGTGGTTGGCACAGGATAAAACAGGGTTTAGGGCTGTTGTGCATAGGGTCCGCTATGATTTGCAAACGACTCGACGGCACATAACAACAACAATAATATATCCAGGGAACTTTAAATGAGCCTTGTAGGTAGTTGTCTACTCCCTCAGTCAGGCTGACTTAACTTTTATCTGTGGCTATATTTTAAATTCTTAAGTATTTTCTATCTTTCCTAATACCTGGTGAAAATTTCTATCACTTTCTTCTTGAAGTCAAATTATATGCAGAATATGAGGTTAATTAAAATATTTGCTTAAGTATTGTTGTTGTTAGATGGTGTTGATTTGAGTAAGACTCGCAGTGACTGTACAAAATACATGAATCATATCCTATCCTGTGCCACCCTTATCATCTCTGATACACTTGAGCCCATTGTTGCCGTCACTGTGTCAATTCACTTGTTAGGAATCTTCCTCTCTTTTGCTAACCCTTCACCTTTCCAAGCATGGTATTTGTTTCCAAAAAAATTGCCTTTCTTAGCAACAAATTAAAAAATATGTGAACTGAAGCCTCACCATCCTTGCCTCCAAGGAGCAGAACTCTGGCTGTACTGTTTCCAAGATAGATTTTCTTTTTTTTTTTAACAAACCGTGGAATAGTCACTGCTCTTCTCCAACACCCCAACTCAAAGGCATCTGTTCTTCTGCCATCTTTATTCATTGTCCAGCTATCAGATGTCTAGAAGTGATTGAAAAGATCATGGTTTGAGGCAGACACATCTAGTCTTCTGACGTCATTGCTCTTAAGCATTTTAGAGAGGTCCTTGACAGCAGACTGGTTCAAAGCTCATCAAAGAGATGTCTCCTCATCTCTTGACTACTGGTGCCAAGGGTGTTGATTGTGGATCAAAATTAGATAAAAGAATTGACAGTTTTAGTCCTTTTTTCATCTATCATGATGTTGCTTATTGGCCCAGTGGTAAGGACTTTTGCTTTCTTGATGTTAAGATGTAATCCATATTGATGGCTGTAACCTTTGATCATATGCACCAAGAGCTTTATGTCCTTCTTACTTTGAGCAAGCAAGGCTATGTCATCTGCTTAACACAAGTTGCTGGTGAGCCTTCCTCCAATCTTTATGCCACATTTTCTTTATAGAGTTAATCTTCACAAAACATTTACTCAGCACACAGAATTAATAGGTATGGAGAAGAGATATAACTCTGACTCACATCCTTCCTGATACTAAACCACACAGTAATGCCTTCTTGTTCTGTTCAGAAAACTGCTTCATGGTGTAGGTATCAACTTTGTATGAGCACAATTAAGTGTTTTTGAGATTCTTATGCTTCTCAATGATAGCCATAGTTTATTGTAATCTACATAGTCAAATGCCTTTGCGTAATCAATAAAACCTAGAAAGGCATTCTTCTGATATTTTTTTCTTTTCAGCCAGCATCAATCTGACATCAGCAGTGACATCCCTGGTGCCACTGCCTCTTCTAAACCCAACTTTAATTTTTGGTACTTCCCTGTCAATGTACTATTCTAGCCATTTTTGGATGATCTTCAGCAATATTTTGCTTGCATGTTATACTAATAATATTGTTCAATAATTTCCATATTGGGTTAGATCACCTTTCTTGGGAATGGAAGCAAATATGGATCTCCTTCAGTCAGTTGGCTATGAAGCTGGCTCCATATTTCCAGCAATAGACTGGTGAACATGTACAGACTTGCATCTTTTAGTGAAACATGTCAATTGGTATCCTATCTATTCCTGGGAACTTATTTTTTGCCATTGTTTTCAGCACAAGTTGAACTTGTTCCTTTCTTACCATTGGCTTTTATTTCTGTGCCACTTCCTGAAATTTGTCAGTGTTGATCAATTCATTTTGGTACAGTGACTCTGTATTCTTTCCACTTTCTTTTGATGCTCTTGAGTCATTCAAGATTTTGGCCATAGCATCTCTAAGTATTGCAACTGAAAGCTTGAGTTTATTTAGTTTTTCAGCTTGAGAAATGTCAAGTGAATTCTTCCCTTTTTATTCTCTGACTCCTGACTCCAATTCTTTGGACATTTTCTTATAATACTGTGCTCTGTCTTCTCAAGCTGCCCTTTGAAATCTTCTATTCAGCTTATTTATTTTGAAACCATTTTCCTTTGTCTTAGTTTCATGATGCTCTAACAATTCGTTTTTCTGCTGTTGTAGGATTGTGTTTTGGTGTTCCCCCCCCCCGCTTTCTCTTTAATGATCTTTTTTATGATATCCTTAAGTGTAGGATGAAAGTTTTTATTAAAATTATACATTTGTTGATTTCAATATGTGTGTAAGTACATTTGCATAAGTATTTATAATGTATGCCTACATGGATGCCCCTACCATATGATAGTTCAAATATCTTTATATATTTGAAATGTTGATTATTTGGGTTTTCTTTTAAATGTTGGTTTCAGCTTAAAAATTTTCATATAAATCATACACGGTAAAACTGTCTTGTGCTATGTACATTTGATTGTGCTTGTGTGAAACCTATACTTGAACCAGAAGACAGTTGTTAGAACAGAGCAAGGAAACACTGCTTCCCAAGGGTATACGCTGTACGCTAAGGGATGCAGCCTGTCTCCATACCTTTTCAATTTATATACAAAAGACATCTGTTGGGAGGCTGGGCTCTATGAGTAGGAGTGTGGCATCAGGATTTGAGGAAGATTCACCAACAACCAGTGTTATCCAGATGACATAACCTTGTTTGCCAAAACTGATGAGGGCCTGAGGCATTTGCTGCAGAAGGTCAAAGATTGCAGCCTTCCATATGGATTGAAACTTCAGCATCAAAAAAAAACCCCAAAGATTCTCACCACTGGGCCAGTTGGAAGCATCATGATAGATGAGGAAGAGATTGAGATTTTTAACTTTAGTTTGTTCGGTTCCATAATTAACACTCTAGGTACCAGCAGCCAGGAAATCAGAAGATTAATTGTATTGGGGAAAGTCTGCCATCAGGAACCTCTCTAGAGTAATGAAGAGCAGTGATGTCAGTCTGCAGACTAAGGTAGGCATGATCCAGGCCATGGTCTTCACAATTACTTGGTAGGCATCAGAGAGCTGGACAGTGAATAAGGATGACAGAAGAATTGATGTGTTTGAGCTATAGTGCTGGGGAAGAGTATTTAATATACCATGGACTGCCCAGAGAACAAACAGATCTGTCCTGGAGAAGGTGAAGCCAAGTTGCTCTTTGGAGGCAACGATTTTGAAGCTCTGTCTTGCATACTTTGGACATGTTACCAGGAGGAGTTCTTGGAAGAGGACATCATGCTCTGAAGGGCAGAGGAACAGCACAAGAGAGGAAGACCCAGGATGAGATGGGTTGACCCAGAGATAATGTGGTAATAGAGATAATGTGGGTAAGAGTGTCGGAGACAGTGAGACTGGTTCAGGATTAAGGAGGTTACAAATATATTGTACTTAGGGTAGCTTTGAATTTCAGTCACCTCAACGGCACATAACCGCCACCACCACCAAGAACACCACTGTTCCTACGGTTATTTTCATTATTACTCATTGTGTTAGAATACAGACAGTAAGTAGTGCAAGTTGCATGAATGGACGATGGGATTTTCAGACCTTTTATAAATTCAGTCTTTTTAGAAACTCTAAACCTATAGTTAGAATTTCTGATTTTTCTTTTTTCTCTTTTGATTTTTAATCCCTCATGCTTCCAACGATCTGAAAAGGGCATAACAAAAACCAATTCATCATATTCACCAGCAGAGATCCATATTGCCCTGGAGCAAAATGATAAACCTTTGGGTTTTAAACAGCTTGGATATTCAGTCCAAACATTCAGAGTCCAAACATAAAACTAAAAAAGAGATAATAACCTCTGGAAATGTATTCACAGTCTTAATTCTGTCCCCTCCTTTCTCAGCAAGAGAGAACTACAGTTTAGCAAATATAAGAACAACTCTGCTCTTGCACCTGCTCTGGGACCAGTAGAACACAGTAGGAATGATTGACCAATTAAAGCAATATCATCCATATGTGGAAGGAAGAAGAGACTGTGTATTTAGCAAAGGCCATTCCTAATGTGCCTCTGGAAGCTGTGCCAGCTCTTTAATGGATACCTTGGCTGCAAGGAAACAGCAGGAAGCAATATTGCACTTTAGATGCTACCATTTAGGTGGCCCCCTGCCACTGGTTCTGCTGACAAGCCGGTTGTACGCATAAAGGCAGGGGCTATTTTTCAGGGAGCTCTGGCTTGTACTAGTGTGGCATCCTTTTTAAAGCTCTTTCCACTCACTTTAAAATTCTCAATTCAAAGGACTGAGTTCCTGCTAAGAGAACATTTAGCTTACTATGTATGTAACATCTCCTTTCCAAGAAGTCTTCTTGTATTTGCTTTGCACCCAGTTTAAGTAACTGAGCAATTAAAAATGTCACAGTGTTTGTTTGTAGTAGTTGTCCTTGCTTGTTTTATTTTTATAATGGTGAAAAGGAGGAGGCATTCTGAAGATATTGCTCATTTTAAAGCCACATATAGCTTTTTGCCATGTACACTCACTAGTTGATGGAAAGTTGTCTTCTGGTTATTTCTTCACAATTACTTATTTGTTCATTGTTCTCTCTTCATTGATGGCTAATCTGCTGTTAAACCCATTCATCAAGTTTTTAATTACATTTCTAGAAATTTTATTTCTTTTAACTATGATTTGTCATTATGTGTACTTCCTTATTTATAGAACTTATTTTAAGATTGAAAATAGTTTAATGTAATAACCATAATTTTGGTAGTCTGTCTCTGTTAAATGTAGTGTCTCAGTCCACTGCTAACTCCAAAGCCATGCCTCTCTGACAGTTAAATCCACCCAGTGCTTCACAGGAGAAAGATGGACAATTTACAGCTTCAGAAACCCAATGGAAAGTCAGCTATGAGTCAGTTTCTACTTGATAGCAATGGGTTAAGTTGACTTGAGTTGAAAGTCCTTGTAGGTTTAGATGATTAAAAAGCAGGATATACTGTTGTTGCTGTACATCTTACACCAGCAATGATATCAAAGCTCAGTAAGACAGAATACAAATGTTGGTGAGAGTTTAGAGAAAGTCGAACTCTTAGACACTACTGGTGGGAATGTATAGCTACTATGGAAAGCAACATAATTAAGAACTCATGAAACACTACCTGACAAGAATGAATCTAGAACAAATTATGCTGAGTAACAAAAACATGATTCTGATATAAAACCATTGATAATAAAAAGCTAAGGAAAGGTTTATATACAGGTAGAATCCATCTTAGATGGTTAACTGAGATGAGAAGGGATGAAGAGGGAAGTAAATATTAATGAATAGATAAGTTGGGCTAAAGGAAAGGAAATACACAGAAAGGGCATGATCAGACATTATAATTAATTACTTTAGTCAAAAGTAATGTTCTAAAACAAAATTTATATGAATCATTGAATGAAAACATATTATTTGCAAATTTTTGTTCCAATAAGCAAGAAATAAAAGTAAAACTTAAAACTTAATTATGACTAGAATAAATTTTCTTTAATTTCAATGGGAAAAAGTACCTAAAATTTCTATTGAAGAATTTATAACTTATTTTTGTTGTGTTGTTATGTGCCGTCCAGTCGCCTGCAATTCATAGCGACCCTATGTACAACAGCCCTAAACCCTGCTCTATCCTTTGCCAGTCTCACTATCTTCAACACACCTACCCTCATTACCCCAGTCACTGAATCAATACACCTCATAGAGGGTCTTCATCTCCTGCTCTGTCCCTCCACCCCTCTCAAGCAGGATTGTACCTCCTTGCAGCATGTCCATAGTATGTCAGACGAAGCTTTAGAATCCTTGCCTCCAAGGAGCAGCCTGGTTTAACCCTCTCCTGGATAACCTGTTTGTTTTCTTAGCAATACATGGTATATTCAATACTCTTCTCCAGCACCACATTTCAAAGGCATCAATTCTCCTTCTATCATCCCTGATCATTGTCCAGCTATCTGATGCATGACAAGTGATTGCAAAGTCTATGTCCTATGGCAGGAGCACCTTAGTCTCCAGAGTGACATCATTGCTCTTCAGTACTTTAGAGAGGTCTCTAACAGCAGACTTTCCCATTACAATATGTCTTTTAATTTCCTGGCTACTAGTACCAAGAGTGTTGATTGTGGAGCCAAGTAAACTAAAGCTGTTAACAATCTCAATCTCTTCACTGTCTACCATGATGCTTCCAATTGGCCCAGTGGTAAGAATCTTTGTTTTCTTGATATTGAGCCTCAGTCCATATAGAAGGCTGCAGTCCTTGACCTTCTGTACCAAGAACTTCAGATCCTCCTTAGTTTCAGTAATCAGAGTTGTGTCACATGGTTAACGGAGATTGTTGATGAAGCCTCCTCCAATCTTGTTGCCACATTTCTCCTCATACAGCCTAGCCTCCCAGATAATCCGTTTTGCATATAGATTGAAAGCTATGAGATAGGACACATCCCTGACATATACTCTTCCCAATTTTGAATTATAAAAAGTAATTTAATCCAAGATATGTTGTTGGATGACATCAAGGACATTATACATGAAGAAAACAAAAGGTCATTGAAAAACAGCATTGAAAGAAAAGACCAAAATGAATGGCATTAGAGTCTGTGAAATTTGTTCTTGAATGCAGAGTATCTAAAGGCAATAGAAGAAATATTGAAGTATGCCTCTGGAGCAGACAGTTTAAAAGAGAAACTCCAGGAGACAAAGTGAAGTCATATAATTAAATATCCAGTGACTTGAATTTACATAACCTAAAGGTAAAAACTATGGTCAACTTTGAAAGATAAAAGCATCTTCAGTATTTTTCAGGTTGAAAGAACTCAAGAAAATAGTCCAATATTGAGTTGCAGCGTTAAACCATTCTGTAGACGACCCACAATGGGATGGATTTGACACCAGGCTTTAACAGTTGTCTCAAACACAACAGAGATTGTGAGAATGGCACAGGATAGGGAAGGTTCTACCAGTGTGGGAAAAATGGATGCAATTCTGATAAACACTTCTTCTGGTAGTAAACCATGTAGTTGCTCCTTGTACTGTTTGAACAGTTGCCTCCTGATTCATATATAGGTTGCACATTCTCACAACTGGACTGATTGGCAGCATTATGATAGATGGTAAAGAGATTGAGATTGTTAACAGCTTTAGCTTGCTTGGCTCCATAATCAACACTCTTGGTACCAGCAGCCAGGAAATTAAAAGATTAATTACGTTGGAAAGTCTGCTGTCAGACTACTTAAGAGTCCAGAATACTTAAGAGCAGTGACGTCAGTCTGGAGACTAAGGTGCACCTGATCCAGGCCATCCTTGCCAGTTGCTTGCTATGCATCAGAGTGCAGAAAATGACTAGGGATGATAGAAAGAGAATTGATACCTTTGAGCTGTGGTGCTGGAGAAGAGTTTTGAATATACCACGGACTGCTAGTAGAACAAACAAGTTTGACCTAGAGAGGGTGAAATCAGGCTGCTCCTTGAAGGCAAGGATTCTGAGGCTTCGTCTGACATACCTTGGGCATGTTGCAAGGAGGGCTTGTGGCTATGAGGGATTGATCCTTGGAGAGGAACATCACGCTTGAAAGGGTGGAGGGACAGAAAAAGAGAGGAAGACAATCGATGAGCTGGATTAATTCAGTAACTGGGGTAATGAGGGTAGGTGTATCAGAGATAGTAAATTTGACACTGGATAGAGCATGTTTCAGGGCTGTTATACATGGGATCGCTATGAGTCGCAAGCAACTCGACGGCACATAATTTCAACAACATGAGCACAATTAATTGTTCTTGGATCTTCATTCTTTTCATGTGATCTACACAGTTTAACACCTTGTATAGTCAGTAAAACACAAGATAATATTTTCATGGTAATTTTTGGCTTTCAAATGAGACCAACTGATAATAGCAGTAACGAGTTTCATTTCACATCCTCTTCTGAATCCACCTTAAATTTCTGTTAGTTCCCTGTGTATGTGCTTCTCTAACCATTTTTTAATAATCTTAACAAGATTTTACTTGCATATGATGTTTCTTATTGTTTTTATGTGCCCTTGAGTCACCTGCAACTCATCGAAGTGACCTATGTACAACAGCTCTGAAGCCTACTCTGACCCAAGGTAGTCTCATTTACTCTGACACACGTTGCCCCATTTCCCTAGTTACTATAGCAGTCCATTTCATCTGGGGTCTTCTCTCCTGAAGTTTCCCTCCACCCTTCCAAACATGATGTCCTTCTCCAAGGATCAATCCCTCATAGCCACATGCCCAAAGTATGTGAGACAGAGCTTCAAAATCCTGGCTTCTAAGGAGAAAGTTTGTTAAACCCTCTCCAAAACAGACCTGTTTGTTTTCTTGGCAGTCTATGGTATGTTCAAGAATTTTCTCCAATACCACCATTCAAAAGTATCAATTCTTCTGTCATCCTTAGTCATTGTCCACCTCTCTGATACATAGCTAGTAACTGCAAAGACCATGGCCTGGATTACGGGCACCTTTGTCTCTAGACTGACATCATTGCTTCTCAGTACTCTGGGAAGGTCCCTGACAGCGGATTTACCTAATGTATTTCATCTTTTGATTTTATGTATGCTTGTGCCAAGAGCGTTGATGTGGAACCGAGCAAGCTGTACCTGTTAACAACCTCAGTCTCTTCTCCATCCATGTGGTGCTGCTCTTGGCTCTGTGGTCAGAATCTTTGTCTTCCTGATGTTGAGCTTAAATCCATATTGAAGACTATAGTCCTTGACTTTCTGTAGAAAATGCCTCAAGTCCTCCTCAGTTCCAGCAAACAAGATTGTGTCATCTATATAACATAGTTGTTGATGATCCTGGGTTGTATATAATATTTCAATAATTTCCACATTCTTTTGTATTAATTTTTTTTTAGCAAGAGCAAATATGGATCTTTTCCACTTGGATAGTCAGGAGGTATCTTCCAAATTCACTTAGATCCACAGTCAACCCCCATAGGAGCAACAGCTAAGAAATCAAATGATGCATTATTGCATTGGACAAATGTCACTGTGAGAACTAAAGTGTATCTGAACTAAACCATGGTTTTTTTCAACTGATCATCTGTATTCATAAGCTGGACAGTGAAGAAAAAAGACCAAAGAAGAATTAATGCATTTGATTTATAGTGTTGGCAAATAATAGTAAGTATGCCACTGACTGCTAGAAGAACTAATATATTTGTCTTAGAGCTCTAACCAGAGTGTCCTTGGAGTGATGCATGCAAGACTTCATCTCACTTATTTTGGACATGTTATCAGGAGTAACTAATTACTGGTGAAGGACATCATGCTTATAGAGTGTCAGTAAAAGGAAATTCCCTCAATGAAATGTGCTTGAACAATGACAGCAACTGTATACTCAACTGTGACAACTACTGTAAGGGTAGCACAGGATCAAGTAAAGTTTCCGTTTAGAGTACCTAATTTCCGTGTCTGAACTAATGCACTGACACCTAAAAATAGCAATAACATTTCTTTGAGATGATGTAGAATCTGGATGTAGTGGAAGAGTGAATGAGAAGTGAGGAAAAAGTAATTGTTTCTGACTGGACCCCCATTCACTCAGTAGCACATTTCTATCTTACCTTTCTCTATTGTATAGTTTTTTAAATTGTTTATTTTGTATCGGTTTTCTTACAAAGTTTGTATACATTATGTTTCACTCATTTTGTGTTTCATACAATTATTTCCATGAATTATGTTTTATAAAATTAGTCACCACTGGACTATGCCCATCATTACCATGTCTTTTCAGGTCCCCAGCAGATCTTTCCCATTTCTTTTACCTCCTCGCTTCACCCATCAAATTGTGCAATCCTGTGATTTTCCCCCCCCTACCTATCTTCATGCGATGACAAAGTAAAATATTACAAAGAAATGTGCAAGGAGTTGGAGTCAGAAAACCAAAAGGGCAGAACTCGCTCAGCATTTCTTAAGCTCAAGGAACTGAAGAACGATTTCAAACCTCAAGTTGGTATAATCAAGGATGCTTCAGTCAGAATATTAAATGATCCAGTAAGTATTAAATGAAGATGAAAAGAATATACTGAATCACTGTAGCAGAAGGAATTGGCAGACACAGAAGAATTTCATGAAACAACACATGAACAAGACCCTATAGTGATGAAAGAAGAAGTTCAGGCTGCTTTGAAGGAAATGGCAAAAAATAAGACCCCAGGAATAGATGGTATATCAATTGACATATTTCAGCTAACAGATGCTACCCTGGACATGCTCACCAAGTTGTGCCAAGAAATCTGGAGAACAACCACTTGGCCAACTGACTGGAAGAGATCTATATTTGTTCCCATCCCAAAGAAAGGTGACCCAACAGAGTGTGGAAACTACAGAACAATCTCATTGATTTCACATGCAAGCAAGATTCTACTGAAGATTATCCAAGTATGACTGGAACAGCACATCAGCAGAGAATTAACAGAAGTCCGGTCTGGGTTTAGAAGGGGTTGTGGTACTAGGGATATAGTAGCTGATGTTAGATGGATTTTAGCTGAAAGCAGGGAATACCAGAGGAATGTATATCTGTGTTTCATTGACTATGCAAAGACATTTGACTGTGTGGATCATAACAAACTGTGGCTGACTCTGAGAAGAATGGGAATCCCAGAACACTTGATTGTGCTAATGCGAAACCTATACTTGAGCCAGGAAGCAGTTGTCAGAACAGAGCATGGGAACACTGCATGGTTCAAAATTGGGAAGGGTGTATGCCAGGGATGCATCCTATCTCCATACCTTTTCAACCTATATGCAGAACAGATTATCCGGGAGGCTGGGCTCTATGAGGAGAAATGTGGGGTCAAGATTGGTGGAAGGTCTATCAACAATCTGAGTTATGCAGATGACACAACCCTGCTTGCTGAAACTGAGGAGGACCTGAAGCACCTGCTGCAGAGGGTCAAGGACTGTAGCCTCCAATATGGATTGAGGCTCAATATCAAGAAGACAAAGATTCTCACCACTGGGCCAATTGGCAGCATCAGGATGGATGGTGAAAAGATTGAGATTGTTCACAGCTTTAGGTTGCTTGGCTCCATGGTCAACACTCTTGGCACCAGTAGCCAGGAAATTAAAAGGCGCATTGCCATGGGAAAGTCTGCTGTTAGGAACCTCTCCAAAGTACTGAAGAGCAATGGTGTCTCTCTGGAGACTAAGGTGCATCTGATACAGGCCATGGTCCTTGCAATCACTTGTTATGCATCAGAGAGTTGGACAATGACCAAAGAGGACAGAAGGAAAATTGATGCCTTTGAGCTGTGGTGCTGGAGAAGAGTACTGAGAATACCATGGACTGCTAGGAAAACAAACAGATTCATCCTGGAAAGGGTTAAACGGGGTGGCTCCTTGGAGGCAAGAATTCTGAGGCTGCGTCTAACGTACTTTGGACATGTTATAAGAAGAGACCAGTCCTTGGAGAGGGATATCATGCTGGGGAGGGTGGAGGGACAGTGCAGGAGGGGAAGGCCCTCTATGAGGTGGATTGATTCGGTGACTGGGGTTATCGGAATGGGAGTGGCAGAGACAGTGTGATTGGCACAAGACAGAGCAGAGTTTAGGGCTGTTATGCATAGGGTCGCTATTAGTCGCGACTCTACGGCACATAACATCAACAACAACAACAACAACCTATCTTCAGCTCCCTCTTTCCACTCCTTCCCCCCTTGGATTCCCATATGTGTTTTAATAGTTAACCTTCTATTTTACCACTAATGGTCTTATGCAATTTTTGTCCTCATGAGGCTAATTTAGTTCACTCATTATAGTGCTTTCCGGCCTCTCTGAAGTTGCGTAGTCTTTTTCTAAATTCTTGCTTCTGAGTGGTGCATAGTATTCCATTGTGTGAATGTACCACGACTTCTCAATCCGTTTGGCTTTGGTTGGATATTTGGGTTGTTTCTGTGTTCTTGCAATAGTAAAAAATGCTACAGTAAACATTAGTGTAGTGTACAAATCTCTGTGTCTCACTTCTAATTTCCTTGGGGTATATTCTTAATAATGGAATAGCTGGGTCTTATTGTGTTGCTACGTTCAACATTTTAAAGAAACACCAAATTGCCTTCCAGAGTGCTTGTACCATTTTACAATCCCACTAGCAGTGTATGAGAGTACTCACCTCTCCACATCCTCACCAGTATTTATTGCTTTTACATTGGTTTCAGCTCATATGATGTTAAATTGGTGTTTTGGCTTGTTATTGTCCAGGAGCAGTAGCAAGGAAGTTTGTGAAGGTAATTTCTAGCTTTATTCACCTGGAAGGGATATATTTTATAAGCATTTTTTGTTTTTACCTCTACCAGTATTTCTGCAACTTACTAAATCTGTGACACAGGTTAGAAGACATACCTACAGGGATACCTTCACAATTTAATACAAACCTGTGTGAAACATGTACTTATAAAGATTCAGTGACTGGGGTAATGGGAGTAGGTGTGTCAAAGACAATAAGATTGGCACAGGATAGAGCTGTGTTTAGGCTGTTGTACATAGGGTTGCTATGAGTCACAGGTGACTCGATGGCACATAACAGCAACAACAACAACTTATAAAGAAGGAGTACTATTGATTATTCCAGCATCTCTAGGAGCTAATCTTTTAGTAATTTTTTTTCCTGGCTCATTAGCAGAAACTTTGAAATTATGGGTGATATAACAGCATCATAAACTCTGAAGTAAATGCAGAAAATTATTCCACTTTAAATGTTACTAATGGTAAACCCAATTATATGCTAAGCTCCTTAACTCTAATGATTTTGTGTCTGTTCCAATCTCATGAATTGCTCACATTTGTTCTTGAAGAAACCTCTGAGGTTTATATGCTATTATTTCATAGTAATATTAGCAATGTTACAGTGATTATAATAAGATGTTCTAATCAAGATGAGAATGCATAATAACACTGGCTAAAAGCCAGAAGAGGTATTATTGCACTATAATGCTTTTGTGCCATCATTACATATATCTTTATTAATTACTCTCGAAATGAGACTCTCTTAAGTACATGTAGATTTAAGGTCACTTTGAAAGAGGAAGTGTGTGAACACAAACTTTTTAGGGACAGTTGTAGAGAAAAGCTCACACTAACATTTCATTCACTTATTTTCCTTTTCACTTGGTTAAGCTTGTTTGAGGACTTAATTCATGCTTCAGTTATTCCAAGCTCTTATATTTTTGTGTTGGTTTTTTTTTTAATTTCGTCTTTATTTTTTCTATTGCCGAGTTTCTTTTTTTTATTTAACCCCCGTCCCTTGTTGTGTACCATTGAATTAGATCCAGCTGATGTAGGAGGATATTTCTCCTCCTTTCCCAGTGGAGATGAACTCATAATATTTTTGGATGAAAAAGGTGGCCCTTAATTTTTTGACTTCTCATCATGATCATCTCTCTCACAACTTTTTCACATTGATTTAAATATCTTTACCTCTTTGTTCCCTTGCTAACTGGATGTTCTTGTAAAGAAAAAGCCTTTCATGCCCATTTTTTTGTTTGGTAACACCAGTATTATACTGACATAGTAGTATAAAATTTAAAAAGAGAGACACATTCTATTGAAACATCTTAAAGCAACACAATAAACCTCAGTGTTGTTGGTGTTTTCTAGAGAATCTTTAAATGATGTAATAAACAATACAGCAAGCAAATACATAAAAGTCCAAATATTTGAAAAGAGAACAGAAATAAATTGCAGAAAAAATCATGTGCAGGATTTTCCCCTAGCACTAACTTCCTAGGGCAACACAATACATTTATTTAAAACCAGATATGGAATCAAGATATCACAAAAAGAAGAAACTATAGAGAATAAAGTCCACTCTACTTACTCAATAAATGATAACACATTATGTGTCTGTTGTTATTGTCATGTACTGTGAGTTGCCCTGTGTACAGTATCTCTGAAATGTGCTCAACCATTAGCCAGTATCACTTTGTCTGACACACCTACCCCCATTACCCCAGTTACTGTGTCAATCCTTCTCATCCAGGGTCTTCCTGTCCTGCTCTGTCCTTCCACCCTTCCAAGCATGATGTCCTTCTCCAAGAACTGGTTGTTCCTAGCAAAATGCCTAAAATATGTGAGATTGAGCTTCAAAATCCTTGCCTCCAAGAAGCATTTTGGTTTTACCCTCTCCAGGACAGACCTATTTCTTCTCTTGGTAGTCAATGGTATGTTCAGTACTCTTCTTAACACACCACAGCTCAAAGGAATTCTTCTGTCATCCTTACTTATTGTCTGATGCATATATAGCAAGTAATTGTGAAGATCATGGCCTGAATCTGGTACACCTTAGTCTCTAGAATTCCCTAATGCACTTCATCTTTTGATTTCCTGACTGCTACTGTTAAGAGTATTGATTGTGGAGCTGAGCAAGCTGGATTTTTTTAACAACCTCATTCTCTTCTTCATCTATCATGCTGCTAGTTAGACAAGTCTTTGTCTTCATGATGTTGAACTTCAACCCATGAATTTTGGGAGGATGTTAAGAATATCATCCATGAAGAACAGGAAATGTCATTACCAATAAAAGGAAGAAAAGACTGAGATTGATGTCAAGAGACTCTAAATATCATTCTACAACATCAAGAAGCCAAAGGGAAGAAATCAGGCAGTTAAGGAGCTGAACAGAAGATTTCAAAATGCAGCCCGGCAAGAAAAAGCAAAGTATTATAACAAAATGTACAATGAACTGGAGTCAGAAAATCAAAACCGATGCACCAACTTGGCATTTTTTAGCTGAAGGAACTGAAGAACAAATTCAGGCCTCAAGTTGCAATACATAAGGATGCTACGGGCAGAATATTGAATGATTCAGGAAACATTAAAAGAAGATGGAAGGATTACACAGAGCCATTTTGGCAAATGAACTGGCTGACACAGAAGAATTTCATGAAATAACATCAAGAGGCAGTGGTGATAACAAGAAC
The DNA here is from genome assembly GCF_000299155.1 of Elephantulus edwardii. Classification (NCBI taxonomy): domain Eukaryota; kingdom Metazoa; phylum Chordata; class Mammalia; order Macroscelidea; family Macroscelididae; genus Elephantulus; species Elephantulus edwardii. Next base: position 6,214,295 of record NW_006399887.1, read on the forward strand.
ATGGAAACAGCCCAAATGTCCAACAAAAATGGAATAGATTGAGAAATTTTAGTACATTCACACTTATCTGGCACTCGGGAGCAATGATTTCAGAGAATACTACATAACTTGGGATAGACTGCTGTGTGAACTTACTCAACCTCATAAAGACAAATGCTGCATAGGATTATTATTGTAAAAATAGGTAACTAGTAAAACATCTATGGCAACCCAAAGGGGAAATGGATGAGAGCAGAGGAGTAAGGATGGGTAGGGGCAAAACCACAAGGTTAAACAATTTAATGGGTGAAGGGAGTAGGGGAAGGAAATGGGAAGGGTCTAGATGAAAAGACCAGGTAAGGATAGACAATGTCCAATGGTTATTAATTTTATAAAACATAATGCATGAGAATGAGTGCATGAAACACAATATGAATAAGGATTAGTGTGAAATACAATGTTTATGAAGTTTGTAAACAAACCATTTTAAAAAATGAAAAGGAAAAAACAAAAAGAGGCAGTGGTGATGAAGGAGGAAGTTCAAGCTGCTCTGTAGGAATTAGCAAAAAATAAAGCCCCAGGAAATGTCGGAATACCAATTGACATTATTTCGGCAAATAGATACTGCCCTAGATATACTCACCAGGTTTTGCCAAGAAATCTGCAGAACAGTACCTGGCCAGCTGACTGGAAGAGATCCATATTCCAACAAAAGTTGTCTCGATAGAGTGTGGAGATTCTCTAACAGTATAATTTATATCATAACCAAGCAAAGTCCTGCTAAAAAATATCTAAAAATGACTGGACCAGTACATTTACAGAGAACCCAGTGACCAGAAACACAAATCATGTTTAGAAGAGGCTGTGGCACCAGAGTCATTATTGCCAATATCAGATGGATCTTGGATGAAAGCAAAGAGTACCAGAGGAGTGTCTATCTGTGTTCCATTGACTATACAGATCACAATAAATTGTGGCTAACATTGAGAAGAATGGGAATCCTAGAACACTTGATTGTACACATGCAAAATCTTTACCTGAACCAGGAAGATGTCCTTAGAACAAGGAAACACTACATGGTTCAAAGTCAGGAAAGGAATGGGTCAGGGATATATCCTGTCTCCATGCTTTTTCAGTCTATATGCAGAATAAATCTGTGTGTATTTTCCTCTCCTATTTATGTGGAGTGCCTTTGAGCTGTGGTGCTGGAGAAGAGTACTGAGAATACCATGAACTGCTAGGAAAACAAACAGATTCATCCTGGAAAGGGTTAAACCGGGTGGCTCTTTGGAGGCAAGGATTCTGAGGCTCCGTCTAACATACTTTGGACATGTTGTAAGAAGAGACCGGTCCTTGGAGAAGGACATCATGCTGGGGAGGGTGGAGGGACAGCGCAGGAGGGGAAGGCCTTCTTTGAGGTCGATTGATTCAGTGACTGGGGTAATCGGGATGGGAGTATGAGAGACAGTGCGATTGGCACAAGACAGAGCAGAGTTTAGGGCTGTTGTACATAGGGTCGCTATGAGTCACAAGCGACTCGACAGCACATAACAACAACAACATTCATGTGGAGTAGGTTTCCTTGGTCTGTGGTAGATTAACCAGAATGTTGGTAGACCACTACCCAGAAGGTTGTTGATTGAAACTTACCAACCAGTCCATGAGAGAAACACGAGACAGTCTGCTCCTGTAAAGATTTAAAGCCTCAGAAACCATGCAAGTCAATTTTTTTTTTTTATTGTGCGTCAGAACCACTTCAGTAACAGTGATTTTGGTTGGGCTTGGTTTATCAATAGGGAATTGCCATGAGTTAAAATCAACTGAAGGAAAACTAGTTTTTATTTCCTCTTTACCACCACCACCACCACCACTATTCTATAATCATATCAAGCCATAAATGAACAATTACAAAAAAATATAAGATGAACTTTAAAGGACAATTATAAGTGGTCTCTGGGTCTATCCTCTATTGTTCCAAGGGTTTTCAGAGGCCTGCTATTTCAGAAGTGGATGGCCAATTCTACTTCCTAGTCTTTCTTAACCTGTGAGATCTACTAAAACCCATCCACCATAGATGGCACTCTGGCATTTGACACACCAGTGGCATAGCTTTCAGCATCACAGCAACCCACAAAGTTATTTCCGTACAGCAAACTTACAGGTGCTGTAGTAATAGGAGCAATGATAAACAAGCAGGAACAGAGGTAATTAGTAGGTAATGAGCAATATTCAGATCATTTCCCCAATAGAAAAAGAATGACAGATAAGTGGTGTACCTCTCATGGCAAATCAGGCTTATGCCTGTCATGATGCTGGCTCTAGTGGATCTCTACAGTGGTGTGACAGAATGGTGCCTTGGGTGTGTGTTGAAGCATTCCAGCTAAGACAGTTCGCTGGCACAGTGGGATAACATCCTGGATGTGGATGTTAATGTCACAGCCATTTCTCCACTGGCTCTTTGACGCTGGTACCCTACACTGTCCAAAGAGTGATGTTACTGAAAAGACCCAACTTTTGGATCAGTGCTGTCTTCAAAGAATATAACTTTCAAATGATCAAAGAATACAACCTTTTTTTGTGGATTGCCTCAAATCTGTTCCTGAGATGGTTCTGAAATTCAGGTGGGATAGACTCAAGGTCATATTTTGGTTGCCTCGGATTTGGTTAATTTTCCTCAGCTTTAGCTTGAATTTGCATATGAGTAGTTGGTGGTCTGTTCCACAATCAGCTCCTGGCCTAGTTTTCACAGCTGATATTGAGCTTCTCCAGCGGTTCTTTCCACATATGTAATCTGATTCCTATGCATGCCATCAGGTGAAATCCAGGTATATAACCTGCGTTTATGCCTCTTAAAAAATGTATTTGCTATGAATAAGTCATTGATTGTGCAAAATTCGATCATTCTTTCTCCAGCTCCATTTCTGTCACTGAGTCCATGTTTTCCAACTACTGAATCTTCCTCTTTGTTCCCGACTTTTGCATTCCAGTCACCCATTATTATCAATGCATCTTGGTTGCATGTTTGATGCAACCCACCTGAATTTCAGAACCATCTCAGGAACAGATTTGAGGCTTTGAACACTAATGAACGAAGGCCAGATGAGTTGTGGGAGGATATCAAGGGTATCATCCAGGAAGAGTGCAAACGGTCATTGCAAAGACAGAAGAGGAAGAAAAGACCAAAATGGATGTCAGAAGAGACTCTGAAAATTGCACTGGAGCGCAGAGAAGCCAAAGCACAGGGAAGAATTCAAGATACTAAAGAGTTGAATAGAAGATTTCAAAAGGCAGCATGGGATGACAAAGCAAAATATTACAATGAAATGTGCAAGGAGTTGGAGTCGGAAAATCAAAAGGGCCGAACTCGCTCAGCATATCTTAAGCTCAAGGAACTGAAGAACAAATTCAAACCTCGAGTTGCTATAATCAAGGATGCTTTTGGCAGAATGTTAAATGATCACGGAAGTATTAAAAAAAGATGGAAAGAATATACTGAGTCACTGTATCGAAAGGAATTGCAAGACACAGAAGAATTTCATGAAACAACATATGAACAAGAGCCTATGGTGATGAAAGAAGTTCAGGCTGCTTTGAAGGACATGGCCAAAAATAAGGCTCCAGGAATAGATGGTATACCAATTGATATATTTCAGTTAACAGATGCTGCCCTGGACGTGCTCACCAAGTTGTGCCAAGAAATCTGGAGAACGACCACTTGGCCAACTGACTGGAAGAGATCGATATTTGTTCCTATCCCAAAGAAAGGCGACCCAACCGAATGTGGAAACTACAGAACAATTTCACTGATTTCACATGCAAGCAAGATTTTATCCCAAAACGACTGGAACAGCACATCAACAGAGAACTATCAGAAGTCCAGGCTGGTTTCAGAAGGGGTCTTGGTACTAGAGATATTGGGTAGCTATGAGTCGCAGGCGACTCGACGGCACATAACAACAACAACAACATGTGGATTGCATATCAATGTCAAGAAAACAAAAATTCTTACTACTGGACTTATGAGCAACATTTTGATAGGTGGAGAAAAGAGTGAAACCGTCAGTGACTTCATCTTACTTGGATCCACAATAAACATCCTTGGAACCAGCACCACGTCTCCAAATTATTGAGGAGGAATGATGTTAGTTTGAAGATTAAGGTGCCATACTCAGCTCATGTCCTTTTCAATCACTTGTTATGTATCTGAGATCTGGACAGTGAATAAGGATTACAGAAGAATTAATGCCTTTGTGCTGTGGTTTTGGGAGGATTGTACTAAATATCCCATGGACTACGGAAAGAACAGACACATACGGGGGAAATGTAGCTGGAGTGCTTCTTGGAGGCAAAGATGATAAAGCTTCATTTTGTATACTTTGGAGCATATCTGAATCTTTTCTAGTTAAAACAATTTTAAATGGTTGAGTGATCCTTTGTATAGTCACTTTGAACCCTGCTCTATCCAGAGCCGATCTCACCTCTTCTGACCCATCTACCCTCTTTACTCCAGTTGCTGTCTCAATCCATTTCATCTAGGGCCTTCCGCTCGTCCTTCTCCGAAGACTAATCTCTCCTGGTTACATGTCCAAAGTATGTGAGACAGAGTCTCAAAGCCCATGCTTCCAAGGAGCAGCTTGATTTCACTCTTTCCAGGACAGAACTGTTTGCTTGGCAGCCTATGGTATGTTCAGTTCTCCAGCACAAAGGCATCAGTTCTTCTGTCATCCTCTGTCATTATCCAGCTCTCTTATACATAACATGTAATTGTAAAGACCATGGCCAGAATCAAGTACACCTTAGTCTCTAGACTGACATCCTTGCTCTTCAGCACTCTGGAGAGGTCCCCAACAGCACAATTTCCTAATGCAATTTGTCTCTTGACTTCCTAACTGCTGTTTCCAAAAGTGTGTAGATTGTGGAACCAAGCAAGCTGAAATTGTTAACAATCTCAATCTCTTCTCTGTCTACTGTGATGCTACCAATTGGCCCAGTGGTGAGAATCTTTGTTTTCTTGATGTTGAGTTTCAGTCCATATTGAAAACTATAGTCTTTGATCTTCTGTGGTAAATTCTTCTCAAGTTTATTCTTTGACCCCATGAAATTTTAGACTGTTAGCTTAAAGCTCTATTGGTAGGGAGTTGCACTGCTAATTCAAAGGCTCAGAGTTTGAAACTACCAGTCACTTCACAAAAGAAAGATGAACAATCTTTTTATGATTTCCAGCCTATAAAAACCAGTAGGAGGGTTAATGTGGGTTGGTTCTGGTTCAACAGCTCAACAAATAACAACAAACTGAAGAAAAATTTGTAACTTATGAAACTAGAGTTCTAAGTTGTAATTGTAGAATTTAAAAACTGGAATCTATGTTCTGAGTTTCTATTACATGTTTTTTGATAGGTAACTTCTTTGAAATTTGGGTGTTGGTTTTTTTTTCCCTTCAATGTCCTTCCCTTAGGAACTTAAAAGAAAAACTAAAATGAAATACCAGTTTACTAAATCAAGTACCTTGCCCCCAAGGTTTGGTACAGTGCACCTGATATCGTGCTATTTTTTGAGGCATTTGCAAGAGGGGGGAAAACTCAGTTTACTGAAGTTAGCCCCTTTGACCAAAATCTTTCTTCCTTCAAAGAAAGAATACGGATTTGGGAGAAGAGATGTGTGAAGAGGTCAAATGCCAACATCTTGTTAAAACTTTGTGAAGTTTCCAAGAATGTGAAAACAAAAAGTGAGGGGGTGCGGAGAAAGAATACACTAAATGACATTGCTAGCTTGGGACAAACAACTTATACAGTGATGGCGATGATGACTGCTTTAGGGCCCTGAAGTGCTCTTCTCATCAAATGGAATTTCTCTGCAGATTATTTATGAGTTGCCCAGGTGATGGCAATAACAAAAGCCTTATTCACACAGTTTAGTTTAGAGGTGCATTTTGAACAGTATTTACAGAAGAGAGATAGTCTAGGTTTGAAAAAAAAATCTGTCAAATTGAGAGATCAAGAAGAAAGTATTAATTTGCAACTCAAAATATTTTAGTCAAAAGTTGGAATTTGATCAGATATAGAATAGGTGCTTACTGACTGACATTTTTTTTAGCCACTGAAAATAGTGTTTATGGGGAAAAGAAATCCTTGGTTAACATTTTTTATAACAAATAGTCTTGACATATAAAAATTGAACATTTAATGTTTTCCTTACAAGTTATACATTTAGATACTTAGTTATATATTTATATGCTTAGTTTTATAAGTATAAATATTTTAAGTTAGAAAGCGTATATGTGTTAGTTATATATTCTGGTATTCAGCTAGGTTACATCTGATATCAGTAATGATATCCCTGGTGCCACAACCTCATTTAAATCCTGCTTGAACTTACAGCATTTACCTATCTACATACTGATCTAACCGCTTTTGAATGACCTTCAGCAGTATTTTGCTTGCATGTGATGATTCAGAAAGCATCACAAGAAGATGGAGGCAAACTCAGAGTCACACTGTACCAAAAATAATTGATTGACACCAAAATTTTTCAGGAGGGACCAAATGAACAGGAGTCAATGATAATAAAGGAGGCAGTAGAAACTCCACTGAAGGCATTGACAAAAAATAAGGCTCCAGGAATTGATGGGATACCAATTGACTTGTTTCAACTAACAGATGCAGCCTTGGATGCACTCATCAGTCTAGGCCAGGAAATTTGGAGAACACATGTCTGGCCAGCAGATTGGAAGAAGTCTACATTTGTTCTCATTCTCTAGAAAGGTGACCCAACTGAATGTGGAAACTATTGAACAGTAACACTGAGTGATTTTGCATATTGTTAGGAGAATCTATTTCTTGGAAATGAATATCATGTTTATAAATGCAATGAAAGAGAGGAAGACTCTAAATCAGAGGAATTGACACAATGTGCCAATTGGCACAACAAATCAGAGGATTGCAGCAATGTGCTCAAGGGTATCAGAATTGATGAGTGTGACAGAGGAAAAAACAGGGTTCAAATCTGTTGTTCATAGACCGCTATGAGTTGTACTCAACTCAGTGGCACCTAAAAATAACATACTTCCTTCTCCATACTGCAAATTTTAGTAAATAACCTTCCTTCTTAACACCTTTATTTTTTAATTTTATATTATTTTTTAATTAGTTTTCTTACAGTTTACACACATTGTGTTTCACACTATTCCTCATTCACATTGTGTTTATTGTGTTTCTCTTTTTATTTTATTAAATTTTATTCGTTTTAATGAACATTTACAGAGATTTGGGGTTTTCATTCACTCATTGTTGCACTGTTTTCTCCGCCCTCATCCCCAGTTCGTTCTTCTTTTCCCCCCAAATGTCTGTTTTAATTGTCCAATTGCCACAATACTTGTCAAAGCCAGTTCTGATTAATCTCCTTTGTCAGTGTGTCC
>NW_006399887.1:6225707-6231243 GCF_000299155.1 Elephantulus edwardii
GAGCTGATTGTGGAACAGACCACCAACTACTCATATGCAAATTCAAGCTAAAGCTGAGGAAAATTAAACCAAATCCGAGGCAACCAAAATATGACCTTGAGTCTATCCCACCTGAATTTCAGAACCATCTCAGAAAAAATTGAGGACATATGTGGTGTTAATTTAAAGGGTGGTTTTTCTAGTCATTATATTAGCCCTGTTGATCTCCAGCTACCTTCACTGTAAACATATGGTCTTGCAAATCATTAACAGCTGTTGGAATAGCTTAAGAGAGTACTTCCTGCCATCTAGAACAAGAGCTGGTGAGGATGAGACCCCAGCAATGGAGAGACTGCTGCATTGCCATGGAGAGTGTCTGGCAAGGTGTAACCTGAAGCTTGTTGCATTTGTCCTGGCCACTGATAAAGGTTTTGCTGTTCTTTTTGGGTGACTGAAAGATAAGTTTGCCTTAGAGCAGTTGCTGACTGAAAAAATCAGAAGCTTCTTGAATTTGTGTTGCTGAGCTGAAACCAGGACTTTTACTAATGAAAAAATTGTGTTTTGATACAGGCCATGATCTTTGCAATCACTTGCTGTGTATTGGAGAGCTAGACAGTGACTAGGGATGATAGTAGGACAATTGATACCTTTGAGCTACAGTATTGGAGAATAGTATTGAATATACTGTGGACTGCTAGGAGAATGAACAGGTTTGTCCTGGAGAGGGTTAAAGCAGGCTGCTCCCGGGAAGCAAGAATTTTGAAGCTTCGTCTGACCTACTTTGGGCATATTGCAAGGAGGGACTATTCGTTGGAGAAGGACGAGAGATAGCACAGGAGAGGAAGATCCTCAATGAAATGGATTGATTCAATGACTGGGGTAATGGGGGGCTAGGTGTGTCAGACAATAAGACACTAAAAGACAATAAGATTGGCACAGGATAGAAAGGGTTTAGGGCTATTGTACATAGTTGGTATGAATCACAAGTGACTAACTAGCACATAACAACAACAAACAATTTTGTTGTTTATCTCACTTAAGACTTCTGGATTAAACCTGGACTTACATTGTGAGATATTCTTTGCTTCTCCCATTCCTCAACCTGTTCCTCTTGTGAGTAGAGTCTATGGATGAACAATGAACATAGAACCTAATGAGTGGTGGATATAGGTGCAGGAGCATGGGCAATGATGTATCTGATCTAACAGCTGTTTGTTTGCTGCTATGGATATTATTGATGGAGATAGTTCCCCATTATGAAGCCCGTAGAAGTCAGACTCTGCCACTCTCACGTTGCCTCCATTCCTTTCACACTATAAAGGGCCTCAATTTATATAGGAACTATTCCCAGAATGGACATTACTGCGTACTTTAAGATAACTAGCATAGAAATTTGTCTACTGATTTAGACTTTGATTGTGTGGAAAAGTTAAGAGAGAATATATTCCTGACACTCTAAGCTAACAATTGTCATCGGAATACATTCATTCACCAGTTCTTTGTCTAGCCTGTTACTTTACCTTTTTGGCCTAACAGTGCAAGAACCTTTCTGTTTCTGTTTGTTCAGAGAACAATAATGTGTGTAACTTTTTAGCCTTAGTAAAGCGGCATAATACACAGCCTTAAGTAAACTTGTGGATCATCTATCAATTCAGTGACTCAGGAGAGGATGCCATTACATATGAAATAGAATTGTTGTTCACAGACTTCCCATATTTCCTGTTAGAAAAAGGTTGAAAGCTTTAGTAGTCATGATTGGAGACGATTTGCACAGTGTACGTGTAATCCCTCCTGGAACATCCTAATCATTTGAGAAATGCTTACATAAACTGATGACACTGCTGGGTAGGTATATTTTCATGTCAAGAATACTACCATATTATTGTTTCTTATTTTATGTCATTATTTTGAAGCTGTTAAAGGAAGAGTAAGAATAAAAGTAGATAACAATGAAGTTGTTACAATTGAGTAATGTTGTCCAGAAACCTTTGCTTTGAAAGTGTACCATTTTTTATGCAGCAAAAACCGTGTTACTAGTGCTTTTGATACTTTGAAGTGCTTCCAGGTGTTTCTGTTGGCTAACTTCTTCCCAGGGAGTCCCTGTAATTTGTTCAGGTCACTCAGGTACATCTTTTTAAATTGCCAAGGTGGTGAATTCAATTTCTACTCTACTCTTTCTTGGACTAAAAGTAAAATTTGTCTTTCTAGAATGTTTTTTCTCCTTGAAAACACATAGAATATTAGAAGCAGAAAGGAACCTAGAGATTACTTGATTTGGTGTTCCGTAAACATATCTGGTGATACTGAAAAAGTTCGAAAAAATTATATACCCAGGCTCCTACAATAATAACTACCACAATAAGATCAACATAGAGCCCTGGAATTTTTTTTTCGAACAGTGAATCCATTTGACTGCTTTCACAATTAATTCACAGCTGCCCCTCCATTGGTTTCTGATATTATAAATCACAGAGAAAGAGATTACTCATCTCTTTGCTAAGTTACTACTCATAGATTCAAAATATTCCAGAGGCAAGGCCTTTGAGTTGACAGCATTACTTCCTGAGGACTGTAATACCATTGTTCCCTAGTTAACTATTACTGTTATTGTTATGTACTAGTGAATCAAAACCGGCTTTGTAGCAGAGCCTGTTCCAGTGGTTCCTCAGAGGCAGTCAATCATGTGGAAGTAGATTGTCCATCTTCCTTCCACAGAACAGCTAGAGGATTTAAACCACATGTCTTTAAGTTGGCAGTGCAACTCCTTACCATTGAACTACAAGACTCCCTCTAATTGACTATTAGAATCAGGTATAATTGAAAAGCATCAAATTACTTCAATTTTTTGAAGAGTTCTACAGATTAAATTATCTAAATTGTACTTTAATAAACATTATATAATGTTTTAAAATTTATATTAATTCAGAAAAAATATATTGATGTACATTTAATGTAGTCTATGGGAGAGCAGATGTAATCAATCTGATTCCTATGCATACCATCAGGTGAAATCCATGTGTATAACCTGCGTTTATGTTTCTTATAAAACGTATTTGCAATAAATAAGTCATTGTACAAAATTCAATCATTCTGTCTCCAGCTTCATTCCTGTCACCAAGCCCATGTTTTCCAACTACTGATTCTTCTTCTTTGTTCCCAACTTTTACGTTCCAGTCACCCATTATTATCAATGCATCTTGATTGCATGTTCGATTTATCACTGACTGTAAGAGTTGGTAGAAATCATCTATTTCTTCTTCTTTGGCTCTGGTTGTTGGTGCATATATCTGAATGATAGTGGTATTCACTGGACTTCCTTGTAAGCATATGGATATAATCCTATCAGTCACAATGTTGTACTTCAAGATGGATCTAGAAATTACTTTTTTTTTTTTTAGAAATTACTTTTTTAACTATGAAAGCAACCCATTTTTCCTCACCTTTTCATCTCCGGAGTAATATATCATATCATCATCTGACTCAAAATGCCCCATGCCCGTCCATCTCTTCTCTCCAATGCCTAGTATGTCAATATTTATGCATTCCATTTCTTTCTTAACAATTTCTAATTTTCCTACATTCATGGCTCTCACATTCCATGTTCCAATCACTAAGGTCTGCTTACAACTCTTCCTCCTCCTTTGTATTTCCATACTTGAAAGTTCTACCTAGGTTGCCCTTTCTGTTAGTCTATGTGTGTTCTGTTGTACATAGGGTTTTCAGAGGCCTGCTATTTCAGAAGTGGATGGCCAATCCTTCTTCCTACCTAGTCCGTCTTAATCTGAATGTTTAGATTTAGAGGAGTATCTGACAGACAAGCAATATGTAGAGCAGTGAAAGATAAATCCCTCATTGTGGAGTTAACCATTAGTTACAGTGTTGTCCCTGACCTTAGCCCAGTGCCTTGACCCACTTATTTCCTAGTTCCACCCTCCACCAGAATGCCCCTTCACTTCTACCAAATCCCTTCAGAATTTAGCTCAAGAAGCTTAGTATTAGTTGTGAATACTAGGCCAGGAGCTGATTGTGGAACAGAACACCAACTACTTATACGCAAGTTCAAGCTGAATCTGAGGAAAATTAAACCGAATCTACAGGAGCCAAAATATGACTTTGATTTCATCCCACCTGAATTTCAAAATCATCTCAGGAACAGGTTTGAGGCCTTGAGCGAAGACCAGATGAGTTGTGGGAGGATGTCAAATGTATCATCCAGGAAGAGTGGAGACGGTCATTCCAAAGACAGAAGAGGAAGAAAAGATCAAAATGGATGTCAGAAGAAACTCTAAAGATTGCACTGGAGCACAGAGAAGCCAAAGCACAAGGAGGAATTCAAGATACTAAAGAGCTAAACAGAAGATTCCAAAAGGCAGCACGGAATGATAGAGCAAAATATTACAATGAAATGTGCGAGGAGCTAGAGTCGGAAAATCAAAAGGGCCGAACTCATTCAGCATCTCTTTAGCTCAAGGAACCGAAGAACAAATTAAACCTCGAGTCACTCTAATCAAGGATGCTTTAGGCAGAATATTAAATGATCCTTGAAATCTTAAAAGAAGATGGAAGGAATATACTGAGTCATTGTATCGAAAGGAATTGGCAGATACAGAAGAATTTAATGAAATAACATTTGAGCAAGAGACTATGGTAATGAAGGAAGAAGTTCAAGCTGCTTTGAAAGAAATAGCAAAAAAATAAGGCCCCAGGAATAGATGGTATATCAATTGACATATTTCAGCTAACATGCTGCTGTGGATGTGCTCACCAAGTTGTGCCAAGAAATCTGGAGAACAACCACTTGGCCAACTGACTGGAAGAGGCCTGTATTTGTTCCCATTCCAAAGAAGGGTGAACCAACATATTGTGGAAACTACAGAACAATCTCATTGATTTCACATGCAAGCAAACAAGATTCTACTGAAGATTATCCAAAAATGACTGGAACAGCACATCAGCAGAGAACTGCCAGAAGTACAGGCTGGGTTTAGAAAGGGTCGTGGTACTAGGGATATTGTAGCTGATGTTAGGTGGACCTTAGCTGAAAGCAGGGAATACCAGAAGAATGTCTATCTGTGTTTCATTGATTATGCAAAGGCATTTGACTGTGTGGATCATAACAAACTGTAGCTGACTCTGAGAAGAATGAGAATTCCAGAACATTTAATCATGCTAATGCGAAACCTGTGCTTGGACAAAGAGGCAGTCGTCCGATCAGAGCAGGATAACATCGTATGGTTCAAAATTGGGAAGAGTGCACGCCAGGGATGTGTCCTATCTCCATATATTGTCAACCTGTAGGCAGAGCAGATTATTTGAGAGGCTGGGCTCTATGAGGAGAACTGTGGCATCAGGATTGGTGGAAAATCTATTAACAGTCTGCGTTATGCAGATGACACAACCCTGCTTGCTGAAACTGAGGAGGCCGTCATGCACTTGCTACAGAGGGTCAAGAACTGCAGCCTTCAGCATGAACTGAGGCTTATTGTCAAGAAGACAAAGATTCTCACCACTGCACCAATTGGTAGCATGAGGATGGATGGCAAAGAGATTGAGATTG
>NW_006399887.1:6231758-6274025 GCF_000299155.1 Elephantulus edwardii
GATTTATTCAGTGTCTGGGGTAATCGGGATGGGTGTGTCAAGGGCAATGCCATCGTCACAGGATAGAGCAGGGTTTAGGGCTGTTGTACATAGGGTCACTATGAGTCGCAAATGACTCGACGGCACATAACAACAATTGTAGAGCATGGGGAATTGCATATATATATATTCATATTTATATTTTTAGACTACAAATTTACTAATGTGTTGAATCGAACAATATTATCTAGAAGATTGTGAGACAAATAGTAGTACATCTTTCTCCTATAGAGTCGTTCTCATCCAGGATTAATTTTTCCATGCCAACTCCTTGGCTCAGAGTGACATTGGATGATGTCCGGAGATATTCTATTGCTACATAAACATCAATTAATATAAGCATCTATTAAGTAGAAGCAATGATACTGCTACACGTTCTACAAGGCACAGAATAACTCTTTTCAATAGCAAATAATTAGTTGACCTAAAATCTCAGTAGTGCCTAAATTAGGAAACCCTAAGGCAACATGTGAACACAAACCAAAGTGTAACAAAATGTGCAAAAAGACAGAGTCAGGAAATCAAAAGGGAAGAACTCATTTGACATTTAATTGCTACTCAAGCTGAAGTAACTGAAGAACAAATTTAAGCCTCAAGTTGCAGTACAGACATAAGCTATGGACAAAATCTTGAATGATCCAGAGCATCAAAAGAAAATTGAAGAAATACATGGGATCACAGTACTAAAAGAACTGACAGTCATAAAAGCATTTCAGGGAGTAGCTTATGATCAAGAGTATGTGTTAATAAAGGAAGACGTTTAAACTGTTCTGAAGGAATGGGCAATAAAATAAGGCCCTAGGAATTGATGAAAACCAACTGGCACATTTCTGCAAACAGATGTACTCCTAGATATGCTCATCAGGTTGTGTCAAGAAATCTGTAGAACAGCTTCCTGGCCAACTGACTGGTTTGTTGGTTTTGTTTTTAATGTGCTGTCAAGTAGCCTGCAACTCATAGTGACCCTGTGTATAGCAGCTCTTAACCCTGCTCTATCCTGGCCCAACATCACCATGTCTGACACACTTACCCCCATTACTCAAGTCACTGAGTCAGTCCTTCTCATCAAGGGTGGTCCCCTCCTGCACTGTTCCTCTTCCCTCCCAAGCATTATGTCCCTCTCCAAGGACTGATCCCTCCTTGGAACATGCCCAATGTATGTCAGGTGGAGCTTCAGAATCCTTGCCTCCAATGAGCAGCCTGGTTTCACCCTCTCCATCATGAATCTGTTTGTTCTCCTGGCAGTCTATGGTACGGTAAATATTCTTATCTGGCACCACTGATCAAAGACATCACTTCTCCTACGAGTATCCCTAGTCATTGCCCAGCTTTATAATGCACAGCATCTAATTGTGAACACAATGGCCTGCATCAGGCACATTTTGACTCCAGACTGATATTATTGCTTCTCAGTATTCTGGAGATGTCCCTGACAACAGAGTTTCCCAGTTTAATTAGTCTTTTGATTTCCCGGCTGCTGGTACCACGAGTGTTGATTGCGGAGCCAAGCAAACTGAAGCTGATAGAAATCTCTATCTCTTCACCATCCATCATGATGCTGCCAGTCAGCCCAGTGGTGAAAATCTTTGTTTTCTTGAGGTTGAACTTCAATCCATATTGAAGGCTGTAGTCCTTGACCTTCTGTAGCAAGCATTTCAGTTCCTCCTCAGTTTCAGCAAGCAGGGTTGTGTCATCTGCATAACACAGATTGTTGATGAGTCTTCCCCCAATCCTGATGTCACACACCTCCTCATAGAGCCCAGCCTCCCAGATGATCTGTTCTACATATAAATGAAAAGGTATGGAGGGAGGATACATCTGTGGTGCCCACCCTTCCCAATTTGAGCCATGCAGTATTTTCCTTCTCTGTTCTGTCGACTGCCTCCTGGTCCAAATGCAGGTTTTGCATAAACCTAATAAGATTCCCATTGTTCTCATCTTTAGCCACAATTTACCATGACCCACACAGTCAAATCGATTTTGGGGGGCTCAAAGCAACCACCCGAGACCCCACTTTAGCCTTTCCCGTCCCATGTAATTTTGCCTACCAGAAGACTAGCGGTGGCCCCTGAGAGTTAAGTAGTTTTCTGGGGCTCAGAGAAACTGGGTGAGACTCCACTTCAGGACTGACTGGAAGAGTTCCATATTTATTTCCATTCCCAAAAATGTTTATCTAACAGAATGTGAAAATTCAAAAATAATATTATTAGTATCATATGCAAGCAAAATTTTTCTGAAGATTATCCAAAAAACTACTGACACAGTTGACAGAACTGCCAAAAATGCAAGCTGAATATAGAAAAAGCCATGGCACCATCACACCTGGGTATCATTGCTGATGTCAACTACATCTTTAACCAAAGCATGGAGAACTAGAAGGATATCTTTGGTTTTTTATTGACTATGCAAAGACTTTTGACTGTGGATTATAACAGATTATGCCTAACACTTCAGAAGAATAGGAATCTCAAAACACTTGATTGTGCTCATTATAAAGCTACACCTGGACCAAGAAACTGTTGTCTAAATAGAGCAAGGAATTACTGCATGATTCAGAATCAATAAAGAAATATGTCAAGATGTATCCTTTCTTCATACCTTTCAATCTAGATGCTGTACATATCATTTGGGAGACTCAACTGTATGAAGAGTAGTGTGGCATCAGGATTGGAGGAATAGTCATCAACAACCCACATTAAGAACATCATACAACCTTGTTCACCAGATGGAGAACATAAAGCCTTTTCTGCAGAAGACCAAGGGCTGCAGCTTTCAATATGGATTATATCTCAACATCAGGAAAACAAAAATCTTCACCATCAGGTCAATAGGCAGTATCATGGTAGATGGAAAAAAGACTGAATTTGTTAATGATTTCATCTTGCTTGGATCCACAATCAATACACTTTGGAACCAGCAGCAGGAAATCAAAAGACAAATTGTTTTGGGAGACTCTACTGTCAAAGATTTTTCCAGAGTACAAAGGGCCAACAGTGCCATTCTGAAGATCTAAGTCATGGTATTCTCAGTTGCTTGCTGTGCACTTGAGAATAAGGATGACAAAAGAAGATTCTATGCATTTGAGTGTGGTACTGGAGAAGAGTATTAAAACAAACCAAGACAGCCAAACAGGCCT
Organism: Elephantulus edwardii; assembly: GCF_000299155.1. Taxonomy (NCBI): domain Eukaryota; kingdom Metazoa; phylum Chordata; class Mammalia; order Macroscelidea; family Macroscelididae; genus Elephantulus; species Elephantulus edwardii. The sequence goes on from NW_006399887.1 coordinate 6,234,934, forward strand.
GACCTAGAAAGGGTGAAATCAGGATGCTTCTTGGTTGCAAAGGGTTTTGAAACTCTGTCTCACCTACCTTGGGCAGGTTTTCAAGAAGGGTCAGCCCTGGGAAAAGGACATCATGCTTAGAAGGGTAAAAGGTCAGCAGCACAGGAGAGGAAGACCCTGGATGAGATTGTTACTGTGGCAAAGGGGTCAGATGAGTCAGACATGGGGAGTTTTGCTCAGGATAAAGCAATGTTCATAAGGTCGCTGCAAATAGGAGTTGATTTAATGACACATAACAGCAATACAAAAACTTTACACACGTAATTCCTTTTTAAGCATTATCTTCTTCTAAAATACTTTTGAGAAGTAGAACTGTGATTCCTGTTTTCTTCCTGCATTAGAGAGAAAGCCTTATGTCAAAGCCAGACAGGCCAGTTGTTGATCAATGTTAAGCTATATTTAGACTGGGTAAAGCTTTGTTTGTCCTTCCCACCCACTGCCTTTGAACCATAAAGTAAATTCCTTTAGGATCCTTCTACTGTTCACTAACTCAGCAGACCTACCAATTCGTAAGGCATCTTGGTGTGTAGGCTTTGCCCTTGTTGATTTATATGTCTAGGTCACCAAAGAGCTCATCTCTATCACCAGCTTTGAACTACCATATCAATATCTATTAGAAAATAGGACAGTAGTTTTGGAGCAAACTCTTACTCAGATTCTCAAACTCAAAAACTCATCGCCAAAATCATCATCATCATCAAAAACTCATCAGAATTTACTCATAGCTTGACTCCCCAGAGGGTTGTGGGAGGCTGGAAATCTCACAGGCAATTGCCCGTCTTTCTCCCACAGAGCTGCTGGTAGATTTGAACCAATAAAGAGACATAGGGAGGTGCCCTACCAGCTCAAAGGGGGACGTGTATCTGGTTGGTTTAAAGGAGCTCCAAATCATGTGTCCTAAAACTATGTCACTGTTTGTAATGGCATTAGTTCTTCCCTTTTTACGTGCTCTTGCTACATAAATAAGTTGTGGCATGATTCAATTTGTCTACTTCCTCCTCCCCTTTTGCTGCCTCTGGCTTAAACACATTATTTAGATATAAAATCTGCATCTATTCTTTTCACATTAGTCTAGAACAAATAAATGCTATCCACTAATGAAATCCAAAATGCAAAAGCAAAGATAAACAAAAGCATTAGGAACTAATGAAATTACCTCATAGAGGGCATAATATTTTTTTATATTATAATGAAAATAAAAATGAAAACTAAATTATCATTGATAACTACATATATTGCTTTCTCACAAACTATATCATTGACTAGTAGAATTGACTTCTGGTGGCATAACAAAGAAATAAGATTTGTTTATGTTTTTGGTACCTGATCTGTATGAGCATATCTTCCCCATACCCATCACCTGTATCCAATTTGCTACAATGTAGTTTGTTGTTGTTGTTATGTGCTGTCAAATCACCTGAGACTCATAGTGACCCTTTGTACAACAGCTCTAAACCCTGCTCTGTCCCTTGCCAATCTTAATGTCTCCTGACACACCTATGCCCATTACCCCAGTGATGGAATCAATCCATCTCATTGAGGGTTTTCCTCTCCTGTGCTGTCTCTCCACCCTACCAAGCATGATGTCCCTCTCCAAGGAGTGATCCTGCCTTACAGCATGTCCAGAGTATGTCAGATAGAGCTTCAGAATCCTTGTCTCCAAGGAGCAGCCTGGCTTCACCCTCTCCAAGGTAAACTTGTTTGTTCTAGCAGTCCATGGTATATTGAACACTCATCTCTAGCACCGCAGCTCAAAGGCATCAACACTCCTTCTATCATCCCTAGTCATTGTCCACCTCTCTGATGCATAGCAAGTAATTATGAAGACCATGGCCTGTATCAGACACACCTTAGTCTCCAGACTGACATCATTGCTCTTTAGTAATTTGGAGAGGTCTCTGACAGCAGTTTCCCCAATGCAGTTCCACTTTTAATTTCCTGGCTGCTGGTACCAGGAGTGTTTCAGGTCCTTTTCAGTTTCATCAAGCAGGGTTGTGTCATCGACATAATGCTGATTGTTGATGAGTCTACCCCCAATCCTGATACCACACTTCTCATAGAGCTCAGCCTCCCGGATAATCTGTTTCACATATTGACTGAAAAGATACAGAGATAGGACACATCCTTGATGCACACCCATCTCAATTTTGAACCGTGCTGTATTTCCTTGCTCTGTTTTGCCAACTGCGTCCTGGCCCAAATATGAGTTTCACATAAGGAATGGGATTCCCATTCTTCTTAGAGTCAGCCACAGTTTGTTGTGATCTACACGATCAAATGTCTTTACATAGTCAATGAAGCACAGATAGACATTCCTCTGATACTTTCTGCTATCAGCCAATATCCTTCTGACATTAGCTATATAATATCCTCAGTGTCACAGCCTCTTCTAAATCCAGCCTGCACTTCAGGGAGTTCTCTATTGATGTGCTCTTCCAGTTGTTTTTGGATAATCTTCAGCAAAATCTTGCTTGAATGTGATATCAGTTATACTGTTCAATAGTTTCCACACTCTTGTCAGATCACTTTTCTTTGGAATTGAGGACAAATATAGATCTCTTCCAATCAGCTGTCCAGGTGGTTATCCTCCAGATTTCTTGGCACAACTTGGTGAACACATCCAGGGCAGTGTCTGTTTATTGAAATATGTCAGCTGGAATGCCATCAATTCCTGGGGCCTTTTTTTTGCCAGTTCTTTTACAGCATCTTGAACAACTTCATCACCACAGGCTCTTGCTCATACATTATTTTATGAAATTCTTCTGTGTCCGCCAATTCCTTTTGGTACAATGACTCTGTATACTCTGTCCATCTTCTTTTAATGCTTCATCATTTAATATTCTGCCTAAAGCATCCTTAAGTATTGAAACTCTAGGCTTGAATTTGTTCTTCAGTTCCTTCAGATTCAGAAATGCTGACGAGCTTGGCCTTTTGATTTTCTGACTCCGGCTCCTTGCACACTTTATTTTAACACTTTGTCTTCTTGCGCTGCCCTCTGGAGTCTCTGTTCAACTCTTTAATATCTTGGATTCTTCTCTTTGCTTTGGTTTCTTGGCATTCCAGTGCAATATTTAGAGTTTCTTCTGACATCCATCTTGGTCTTTCCTTTCCCCTCTGTCTTCGTAATGACCTTTTGCATTCTTCATGAATGATATTCTTGAAATCCTTCCACAGTTTATCCGGTCTTTGGTCATTAATGTTCAAGGCCTCAGACCTCTTCCCGAGATGGTTCCCGAGATGGTTTTGAAATTCAGGTGGGATAGACTTAAGGTCAAATTTTGGTTCCTGTGCACTTGGTTTCATTTTCCTCAGCTTCAGCTTGAACTTGCATATGAGTAGTTGGTTGTCTGTTCCACTATCAGTACCTGACCTAGTTTTCACAACTGATATTGGCCTACTTGTCATAATTGATATTGAGCTTCTCCAGAAATTCTTTCCAAATATGTAATTGATCTGATTCATATGCATAGCATCAGTTGAAATCTATGTGTATAGCTTGGATTTATGTTTCTTATAAAATGTATTTGCAGTGAACAAATCATTAATTGTGCAAAATTCTATCATTCTATCTCTGGCTTCATTTCTGACACCAAGTCCATGTTTTCCAACTGCTGATCCTTCTTCTCTATTCCCAACTATTGCAGTTCAGTCATCCATTATGATTAATGCATTTTTATTGCATGTTTGGTCAATCTCTGGTTGCAAAAGTTTGTAGAAATCTTCTATTTCCTTCACTTCAGTTCAGGTTGTTGGTGCTTATATGTGAATGATGGTGGTATTCACTGGACTTCCTTGTATGCATATTATATATGAATATTACCTTGTCACTCACAATACTGAATTTCAAGACGGCTCTAGAAATGACTTTTTTAAGGGAGCTCTGGTGGCCTAGTGGCAAGAAGCTGCACTGCAATCCCAGAGGTCCATGGTTCGAGTCCACCAAATGCTCTGCTGGAGAAGGAGGGACAATCTCCTCCTGTATCAGTCAGATCCGATTTGATGGTACACACACACACACACAAAATAATAAAATAAAATAAATTACTGTTTTAACTATGAAAGCAACCCCATTTTTCCTCACCTTTTTATCTCCAGCATAGTAGATCATATGATACTCTTGACTCAAAATATCCCGTGTCAGTACATCTTATTTGACCAATACCTACTGTCAAAGAAATTCTGCCTTTGCTCATTTCTATCCCTTTTTCTTCCTTTGAATAACTATTTTTTTTACTATAAACATAACCTTCTTGAAAGTAGGTATTATACTGCTAGCACAGTCTCTGAACGTGGAAAGGATTTAATAAGCGCCTATTGAATGAAATTAAATGAATCGTTGCCAGTTAAAGGACTATCCCTTATAAACACCATCTGATGCATATGAGAGCTGAGTATACTTTAAGAAAAAAATGGTATAATTGAAAAAATATTAGATTTATTATTAGAGTACTTGAGTTCACATTCCAGCATATAATTTGTTCTTGGATTCTTTGTCCTTGTGAGTAATATTCTTCTCACCACAAAATTCTTACTCCTATGTGGCGTATTAGTACATACTCAATATACATTCATATTTTCCCCTGTAATCTCATTCTACTATTCTAAATGGATGCTATTGTCACTGTTGTCTGTTATTGGATGCCATTGAAGCAGTTAAAATTCATGAGAACCACATGTGACAGAGTAGAATTGGCTGATAGGGTTTTCTTAACTATTGCCATTGTTTTTGTTGTTGTTGTTAGGTGCCATTTAGTCAACTCATAACAACCCTTTGTACAGCCAGCCTGAACCCTGCCCTATACTTTGCCAATCCTCGTCATCTCTGACACACTAGAGACCATTGCTAAAGTCACTTGCTGAATCCACCTATTTGGGGTCTTCCTCTCCTACACTGACCCTCCATCTTTTCAAGCATGATATCCCTTTTCAAAAAATAGACTCACCTAGCTACATACATGTCAAAAGTATGAAAGACAAAGGTTCGCCATCTTTGCTTCCAAGGAATACTCTTCTGTGCTTTTTCTAAGACATATATGTTTGTTCTTTTGGCAGTGCATGGGATATTCAGTACTCTTCTCCAAAAATATAACTCAAAGACATTATCCTGCTCTATGATACATAGCAGATGATTGAAAAGACCATGGCCTGAATCAGTAGCACCTTAGTCTTCAGACTGACATCATTATTGTTCAGCATTTTGAAGAGATCCCTGACAGTAGACTTGTCCAGCGCAATAAGTCTCCTGATTATCTGACTGTTCGTCCCTAGGGTGTTGATTGTTGATCCAAGAAAGATTAAAATCATTGACTGCTTCAATCCTTTCTCCTTCTATTATAGTGTTGACTGTCCTGGGTGAGAACTTTTGGTTTTTTAAGTTAAGATGTAATCCATACAGAAGGTTGTAGTCCTCAAACTTCTGTAGTTAATATTTTATATCTTCTTCACTCTCAGCAGAGTTGTGTCATCTGCTTAATACAAGTTGTTTAGAAGTCTTTCTCCAATCCTGATACCACAGTCTTCCTCATAGAACCTGCTTCATGAATTATTTGCTCAGAATACAGATTGACTAGGTTTGGGAAAAGGGTACAATGCTGGTGCACACCCTTCCTGATTTCAAACCATGTAGTTTTTCCCATGATGCGTTTGAAAAACAATTTCTTGGTCTAGGTATAGATTTCATGTGTGCACAAATAAGTGTTCTGGGATTCCCATTTTTATCAATATTAGCCATAATTTGTTATGACCCACAGAGTCAAATGCCTTTATATAGTCAATAAAATACAAATAGACACAGTATTACCATTAGGGAAACTTATAACCATCCTCCTCAACCACTGGGTGTGTTCACATTGCCAGAGTTTCAGTTAATAGCTGAACATTTAACCATTGCAGCACCAGAGCTCTATTTTATGACCTGTAGTAATTTGAAGAAGATCAAAGAAGAATTGATGCCTTTTGATATGTCATGCACTACCAAAAGAACAAACCAACCTCTTTTGGAAGAAGTGCCAGCAGGATGCTCTTAGAAGCAAAGATGGTAAGACTTCTTGTCACTCTCGTTGACTATCAAGTGGGGCTAACCCTTGTAGAAGAACTTATGTTTGGAAACATGGAATTTCAGAAGGTGAGGAATACTGTCAATGAGATGGATTTTTATAGCGATTGCAACAATGTATTGTAACCATGCGTATGTATAGCAGCAATTATGAGGATGGCACATGACCAGGTGGAGTTTAAATCTGTTGTATATAAAGTTGCTCTGAGTTGGAATGGAATCGATGGCACATACAGTGATTTGAAATAATTTACTACTAATAAAATGTCTAATCTATATACTTTTTATTATGGTTAGATTGAGATCCAGCACTTTTTCTTTTTTATGGAGCTTCAACATTACAGTACAAAACAGATGACACAATCTTTCTTTCCTTTCCATCCTCATAGGATACTTCATTTCTTTTAACTATCTGTATTTATTCAGAACATATTTTCCCCCCATTTTATTGCCATAGGCATGAGGGAACCTTTTCTTTGTTCTTATTACCAAGAGAAATCTGTCTTCTTCCTTCTCTTTGTAGTCTGTTTTCATGAGCCAGTGTATACTTTGGGAAGAATTTTCTTTGCTTGCATTACAGTATTGATTTCCTGTTCTTTCTTCTTTTATATGGATATTAGAGACTATAGCTTTGGTTCTTTGTATAGTATACACTAATGTTCCCTGGTAACCCAAAAAATTATTGTAGGAGTGTACTGTGTAGAATTCAGTAATATGGAAGATCATCTAATTGATTGGATTTTGGTTTTACACAAATAAAAGTAGATATTGGGTTGATCACACCACCATTCACACAAATATACAAAATAGTGAAGGGGTCAGAAAGAATGAGAAGACTGACCTGTTTATTTATTACTAAATGCCAATTCTGAAGTATTGAATATGTTCCCAACAGAAAATTCTTAGTAATTAATACTTCAGGAGAAATAAGGTCAGTCTCCTTCTGTGTAATTAACTGCCTCTGAAAACCCACTGGAGAATCAGCTTTGGATCGGTTCTGACTCGACAGTACACAACAACAACAACAATTAATGCTTATTGATTTGTTTTTGTTATTAGGTGCTGTCAAGTGCAGCTCATAATGATCCTATGAACAACAGATTTGAACCCTGTCCTGTCTTGTACCATCCTCATCAACTTATTACTGCAATCACTGTGTCTGTCCATCTAATTGAGACTCTTTTCGCTTTTGTTGACCCTCCATCTTTCCAAGCATGATATCACCATCCAAAAAATAGCTTCTCTTAGCAACATGCTCAAAATATGAGAGGTAAAGTTTTGCTATCTTTGCCTTCAAGGAGCAGTTTGGCTGCACCTTCTCCAAGACATATATATTCTTTATACATATATGGTTCTTTTGGCAGTCTGTGGGGTATTCAGCACTCTTCTCAAACATTACAACTCAAAGGCATCAGTTATTCATATGTCATATTTTTTTTTTCATTTTCGAGTTCTCAGATGCATAGCAAGTGATTTAAAAGACCATGACCTGAATCAGAAGTACTTCAGTTTTCAAACTGACTTCACTGCTTATCAGTACCTTGGAGATATCCCTGACTGCAGACTTGTCCAAGACAATCTTCTGACTGCTGGTACTAAGAGTGTTGATTGTGGATCCAAGCAAGTATCATGATGTTGTCTGTTGGCCCAGTAGTGAAGATTACTATCTTCTTGGTGTTGAAATGTAATACATATCGAAGGCTGTAGTCCTTGATCTTCTGCAGCAAATGTTTTAAATTCTCCTCACTCTCAGCAAGCAAGGTTGTGTCATAACCTTCCATAACATAGGTGATGCCACATTCCTTTTCATAAAGTCTATCTTTATGAATTATTTACTCAGCACACATATTGAATAGATATGGATAAAGGATACATCACCAGCACACACCTTTTCTGATTTTAAGCAATGCAGTAAGTAGTTCCCCTGTTCCGTTTGAACAATAGTTTTCTTGGTATAGATTCCATATGAGCACAACTAAATATTGAGGGGTCCATTCTTCTCAATGTTTACTATAACTTTTTATGATCCACACAGTCAAATACTCAAATGCATTTGCATAGTTAATAAAACATAAGCAGACATTCTTCTTTTATTATCAGGTTTCAGTCAGGATCCATCTGATACCTGCAGTGATATCCCTGGTGCTGCAGCCTCATCTAAACTTTTTTTTTTGAACTTTTGACATTTTCCTGTTAATGTATTATTTAGCCACATTTGACTTCTCTTCATCAGTATTTTGCTTGCATGTGATATAAATGATATTTTTTATAATTTCTGTATTCTATTGGTTCACCTTTCATGAATAGAGACAAATATGGAACTCTTCCAGTCAATTGGCTATAGGGTCTCATTCTATAATGAAGACTGACTTTCTGACTCGTTTTCAACTTTTGCATTGCAATCATCAATAATTTTTAGATTATCTTGACTGTATGTTCAATTTCAGACTGCAAATGTTGGTGGATTCTTGCTTGCTGAAAATGAGGAGGACTTGAAGCACTTGTTACAGAGGATCAAAGAATATAGGGTTCAATATGGATTGCATCTCAACATCAAGAAAACAAAGTTTCTTACTGGTGGATCAATAGGCAACATCATGAGGGATGGAGAAGACATTGAAACTGTCAACAAAGTCATCTTACATGGATCCACAATTAACACTCTTGATACTAGCATTAAGAAACAAACATCCCACATGTCCAACCACAAACAAATGGATCGAAAAGTTGTGGTACATTCATACAATGGAATACTAGGCAGCACGCTGGAACAGTCATTTTGTAAATTACTGTCTACCTTGGGAGGGACTGGAGAGCATTATGCTGAATGTGAATGAACTGAGTCCGACAAGGACAAATACAGTATAAAACCATTATTGTATATTATTCAATCTCTCTCGCCAAGTCCACTCCACTATGCTACCTTCATTCTGAACTCCTGTCATAACAGTAATGTCCAATCATATATACCTTTTAAACAGTTCTCTTCCTCATCTGTTTCAATGCAATATACATTATTTATTTCATCTCTCATAGTTTCCCCCCAACCCCTATGTCAGTCCTCTTATAACAGTGTCATTATGCTATATTTGACTTTTGTGATTAAAATACTTCACTCAACATAATTTTTTATTTACTTTTCAAAATGAAAAGTGAATTGGGGGGAGAGGTGGGCAGAGAAAAAAGTGCAACAATGAATGACTAGAAATCCAAAGTCTCTTTAAAATACGATTAAAATTAATTTTAAAATTTTCAAAAAAGGATTATAGAATTAGGTATTATTTTCATGACAAGATTAATAAAAAAGAAATGCAAAGTAGAGTGGACTGTGGACTGGGGGGGATTGTATAACAATGAAAGAATTTTTCCTTTTCAAAGAGTAAAACTATCTGAGGGGGAGGGGTTGGCAAGGAGGAAAATATGCAACAATGAATGAGTGGGGGAAAAATTAAATGGAAAGAATATGCTGTAAATATATTATACACACACACACACACACACACACACACACACGCTGCATTTAAAAGAAAAAAAACCCACACAACTGAAAACCCCCATTATTGTAGAATGATTATGAGGATCCAAGGCCAGGGGTTGGGGGAGAGTGGAAATAGAAGGATGGAGGGGGGTGTTAATCATAGGATTGCACAAATCCATCGGTGGGTGGGGTGAAAGAAATGGGAAGGATCTTCCTTTTAAAGCAATTTATTGAAACTTTGTAAATAAATCAGAATAAAAACACACAAAATACAATGTACAGAACTGATTGTAGAAAACTAAGTGTGTGTGAATGAAACAATGTATATGAATAATTGTATAAAAGTAAATGATGGTATAAGTAATATAAATTTTTAAAAATTAAAAAAACAAGAAGAATCTCATAATGAAAGCTTACAGAATATTCTTGGGCCTCCACAAGAAAAAAAGACTGATAACCCAGTTACAAAATGGGCAAAAAACATGGAAAGAACTGTCACAGAGGAAAATATTCAAATGACAAACAGACACATGAAGAAATGCTCCAAATCACTGGCAATAAGAGATACAAATCAAAACCACAATGAGATACCATCCCACTCCAGTAACAGTGGCAAAGTTTAACAGGGCAGCAAGTAATAAATGTTGAAAGGGATGTGGCGAGAAAGTAACCACTCTACATTGTTGGTGGGATTGTAAAATGGTACAACCATTCTGGAAGGCAGTTTCTCGCATTTCTTAAAAAAACTAAACATAGAAATTTCATATGACCTGCTATTCCACTACTTGGAATATACCCTGAGAAAATGAGAACTGAAGCACAAATGGAGATGTGCACACCAATGTTCATAGCAGCATTATCTCCACTAAAGCTACAACAGGGAAACAGCCCAGAAGTCCAACCACAAAAGAATGGATTGAGAAATTATGGTACATTCATACAATGGAATACTACGTAGCACACAGGAGCAATGGTTTTGTAAATTATTATGTGACTTGGGATGGACTGAAGAGCATTATGCTGAGTGAACTAACTCAGTTACACAAGGACAAATGTATAAACCCATTATTGTAGAATAAGTATCAGGATCCAAGCTGGGGATTGGTGGGGTGGAAGCAGAGGGATTAGGATGAGAAACTGGGGGATTAATCATAGATTTGTACAATTTGATATGGGGCAGAGGTGAGGGAAATTGGAAGTATTTGTTCCGGAAAAAAAATGTATTCTAATTTTTAAATAAACTAGTATAATAAAAATAAAAAAAGAGAAATCATTACATATTACACTTGGAAAGTCTACAGTTAGGGACCTTTTCAAATTATTGAGGAGTAATGATGTTAGTTTGAGAACTAAGGTTCATCTGATTGAGGCCATGGTCTTTCCTATCACTTGCTATGCTCGACAGTGAAAAGGGATGACAGAAGCATTGATGCCTTTGAGCTTTGGTGTTGAAAAAGTGGAGAAGACTACCAAAGAATGCACAGACTGCCAAAAAAACCAAATATGTCTAGGAAAGGGTGCAGCCAGAGTGCTCCTTGGAGGTAAGGTTGATGAGACTTTGACACACATACTTTGGACATATTGCTAGAAAGGGCTGTTTCTTGGAGAGGGACATTATACTTGGAAAGGGTAGAGAGTTGGTGAAGGAGAGGAAGACCCTCAGTCAGGTAGATGGACAGAGCGACGGCTACAGTGGGCTCTAATGTGTCGAGAAGGGTAAGGATGGAATAGGATAGGACAGGGCATAGGGCTGTTAAGGGTCATACCTCACTTGACAGCACCTGACAACAACAGTAACATCCTGTTTGTCACAGAAATGGTGAGCACCACTTTCTCCTTGATAATAAATGAAAGAGAACCTTAGAATTTTTTTTAAAGTTATATGGACTTTAATTTTATTGCTGCTTTAATAAATGTTTCTGTTTTTGATTGCCATCGATCGAGCATGACTCATAGCGACCCTATGAACAAAAGGCCTGAAGCCTTTCTATACTATCCTCATTTATCAAATTTCATAGAGTTTCCAGAGGCATGCATTACATTATAGTACAGCATTTTTCGGTGTTGGGTTGTTTTGTTGGTTTTTTTTTTAAATTTTCTATTGATTTGAATACATTGTTTTTCACAAAAGATACTTCTCATTTCTTTCACACATACCCTACCCATCAAATTGCACAACCCTGTGATTAACACGCTATCCCACACCCATCCTCACCCTATGCTTTCACACTCTTCCCCCCTTGGATCCTCATACTCATTCCACAATAATGTTTTTATACAGTATTTGTCCTGAGGGACTAAGTTCACTCAGCATAATTCTCTCCAGTCCCTCCCAAGTTAGATAGTTATTTACAAAGTCATTTACAAAGTCATTGCTCCTGCATGCTGCATAATATTCCATTGTGTGACTATACCACAGCTTCTCAATCCATTCACTTGTGATTGGACATCTGAGCTGGTTCAATGTTCTTATGATGGTGAATAACACTGAACATTGATTGTACAAGTCTTTGAACATTGTTGTACAAGTCTTCATTTGAGCCTCAGGCATATCTTGTTGAATAATTATTCATTTATAAATTCTGGCCTCAGATCTTTTGTATTCATGTTATCAACATTTGGAACATGATTTCTATTTTACTAAGTTTCAGTGCCCTGGTAGTTCAACAGCTTAAGCACATAGTTACTAACCAAGGAAGACCTACCAGGTGCTCTATGGGAGAAAAATGTGGCCTTAAGTTTCTGTAAAAAATTTACAGATTTGGAAATTTTATGAAGCAGCTCTTCTCTGTCCTGTAGGGTCATTAAAGAGTCAGAATCTACCTGAAAGTAATGACTGGTTTGGTGTAGTTGATAGGGAATTACCCAGCTAACCCAAAGACAGTTTCTCTCTGGTTGAATCTACCAGCAGCTCTGCAACAGAAAGATGGTAAATCTTCTCCAGTTTAACATACAGTTTGAAATCCTCCTGGAAGGTCAACTATGACTCAATTAAACTCAGCATCAATAGGTATGAGTAAGCACTACTTAACAGCTGGCAGAAATTGACAGAATTCCATTATGTCCCTGCTTCTAGATCTTTTGTCTAGTATGTTGTTGTTACAGGTTGTCAAGTCGCCTGTGACTCATGCAACCTTATGTACAGCAGCCCTAAACCCTGATCAATCCTGTGCCAATCTTACTGTCTCTGACACACCTTCCCCCCATTATCTCAGTCACTGAATCAATCCATCTCATGGAGGGTCATCCTCTCTTGCACTGTCCCTCCACTCCCCACCCCAGTCATGATGTCTCTCTCCAAGGACCTCCCCCTCCTTGCAACAAGTCCAAGGTATGTCATATGAAGCTTCAGAATCCTTGCCTCCAAGGAGCAGCCTGGTCTCACCCTCTCTAAAATGAGCCTATTTTTCCATGGTATATTCAGTACTCTGCTCTAGGACCACAGCTCAAAGGCATCAATTCTCCTTCTATCATCTCGTGTTATTGTACAGCTCTCTGAGGCATAGCAAGTAATTGCAAAGAATGTGGCCTGGATCAGGTGCACCTCAGTCTCCACAGACAGTTTGTTGTGATCCACACAGTCAAATGCCTTTGCCTAATCAGTGAAACGCAGATAGACACTACACTGGTATTCTCTACTTTTGGCCAACATCCATTTAACATTAGCTATAATATCCCTAGTACCATGGTCTATTCTAAACCTAGCCTGCACTTCTGGAAGTTCTGTGTTTATGTGCTGTTCCAGTTGTTTTTGGATAATTTTCAGCAGAATCTTGCTTACATGTAATATTAATGTTATTGTTTGATAATTTCTGTACTCTGTCAGGTCACTTTTTCTTGGAATGGGAACAATTATAGATCTCTTCAAGTTATTAGCCAGGTGATTGTCCTCCAGATTTCTTGGCACAACTTAGTTATCACATCCAGGGCAATGTCTATCTGTTGAAATAATGCCAGTTGGAATGCTATTAATTACTGGGGCCTTGTTTTTTGCCAATTCTTTCAGAGCAACTTGAATTTCTTCCTTAATCACCACAAGTTCTTGCTCATATGTTGTTTCATGAAATTCTTCTGTGTCTGCCAATTCCTTTTGGTACAATGACTCAGTATATTCTTTCCATCTTTTTTAATTCTTATTGGATCATTTAATATTCTGCCTAAAGCATCGTAAGTATTGCAGCTTGAGGCTTGAAGTTGTTCTTCAGTTCCTTGAGCTTAAACAATGCTGAGCGAGTTTGTTCCCTTGCATTTTCTGACTCCAGCTCTTTCCACATTTCAGTATAATACTTAGTTTTCCCATTCTGCCTTTTAAAATCTTCTGTTCAGCTCCTTAATATCTTGATTTCTTCCCTTTGCTTTGGCTTCTCTGTGCTCTAGTGCAATATTCAGAGTCTCTTCTGACATCCATTTTGGTCATTTCTTTCTCCTCTGTCTTTTTAAGGACCTCCTGTATTCTTCCTGGGTGATATTCTTTATATCCTCCCACAGCTCATATAGTCTTCGCATATTAATGTTGAAGGCCTCAAACGTGTTCCTGAGATGGCTTTGAAATTCAGGTGAGATAGACACATGATCAAATTTTGATTCCCATGGACTTGATTTTCTTTACCTTTGCTTCATCTTCAACTTGCGTATGAGTAGTTGGTGGTCTGTTCCATAGTCAGCACCTGGCCTAGTTTTCACAGCTGATACTGAGCTTCTCCAGCAGTTCGTTCCACAGTTGTAATTGATATGATTCCTGTGCATATCATCATATGCCTACTCTGTGTTTATGTTTCCTTTAAAGCATATTTGTAATGAATAAATCATTGATTGTGCAAAATGCTATCATTCTATCTCCAGCTTCATTTCTGCCACTAAGATCATGTTTTCCAACTACTGATACTGATTCTTCTCTGTTCCCAACTTTTGCTTTACAATCACACATTAATACTGCTTCTTGAATGCATTTTTGATTGATCTCTGACTGCAAAAGTTAGTAGAAATCTTCTATTTCCTCTTCTTTGGCTCTGGTTGTTGGTGCATGTATTTGAATGATAGTGGTATTCACTGGACTTCCTTGTATGTACTCACCACCTTGTACTTCAAGATGGATCCAGAAATTACTTTTTTAACTATGAAAGCAATCCCAATTTTCCTCATATTTTCATCTCTGGCATAGTAGATCATATGATCATCTTACTGAAAATGCCCCATGGCATTCATCTCATCTCACCAATATGTAGTATGTCAATATTTATGCATTCCATTTCTTTCTGAAAAATATCCAACATTCCTACATTATAGGTTCTCACATTTCATATGCCAATTACTAGTGTCTGTTTACAGCTGTCCCTCCTCTTTTGTGTTTCCATACTTCAGGGCTCAGCCTCAATTGTCGTATCTGCTAGTCTACTCTAAGTGTGCTCTATTTTACATAAGGCTTTCAAAGTCCTGCTATTTCAGAAGTAGATGGTCAGTCCTTCTTCCTAGTCTGTCTGAATTTGAATAATGCTCAGATTTAGAACCGTGTCAGACAGACAAGCATTCTAGTATAACTGTTTTTAAAGATAAAAAAAAAATTAGGGCTTAAAAAAACTCCCAATTAGGAGTAGTGCAAAATGCACATCTAATTTCCTGAATATTTACTTGCTCTTATAATACTATTAATTATTCATCATTCATATTAATACTAATCTACATTTAAGACTGGTTTAGAACATTCTTTCTATGTGTTTGTTTTAGCAACTGTATGTGTTACATACATGATTCTTTACATTTATCATGATGTTGTTTATATGTCCAGTGGTGAAAATTTTTGTTTTCTTGATATTGAGATGCAATCCATTACATCAATGAGGCATACCCTAAAGCGGCATTTATTTTTCATTATTTCCTAAAGTGCTTTGCAACAGATATACAATATGCTATTTGATTCTTGCAGTGAGATTTCCATGACTACTGATTATAAATCCAAATAAGATGAAATGCTTATCTACTTCAGTCATTCCTCCATTTATCATGATGTTGCTTATTGGTAGTGAGAATTTTTGTTTTCTTTTTGTTGGTGTAATATATATGTACTGAAGGACTTAGGTTTTGATAATTTCCGTTAGTTTTTTTTTTTGTTTTGTGCCTTTGAGTTGCCTGCAACTCATAGCAACCCTATGTACAACAGCTCTGAAACCTGCCCTGTTCTGACCCAGTACTGACCCCATTGTCCTAGTTACTGTATCAATCCATCTCATCAAGGGTCTTCCTCTCCTATGCAGTCCCTCCACTATCCTGAGCCTGGTTTCCTTCTCCAGGGATCAACCTCTCCTGGCCACATACCCAAAGTGTGTGAGATGGAGATTAAAAATCCTGGCCTCCAAGGAGAAGCTTTGTTTAACCCTCTCCAATACAGAGATACTTGTTTTCTTGGCAATCCAAGGTATCCAGAACACAACTCAAAGGCATCATTTCTTAAGTCTTTAAACAAATCATCTTAGCTTTGAGTAAATAAGATGTACTATCTGTACATTTCAGGTGAACCTTCCTCACATGTACAATGGTACATTCTTCGTCAAATTGTCTAGCTTTTTAATAATTTGTTCTCAGCATCCAGAATGAATAAGCATGATGAAAAATAAAGCTGATGCACGTTTCCTGATTTTAAACCATGTAGTATCTCTTTTTCTGTTTTAACTACTACCTCTTATTTTTGGACAGATTCAGCATGAGCACAATTAAGCAATACAGAATTTCTTTTCTTTAAAATATTATCTGTAGTTTTCAAATAATGTACAAAATTGAATACCCATGTATTATTAGAAAAACACAGAGAAATATCTTGTGGTGTTCTCTGCTTTTGACTAAGGTCTCACTTCTGTCAATGGTGGTATTTCTTGTTCTTTTTCCTTGTCTCATTCCATCGTGAATTTCTGATGATTTCTTACAGTTTACTGCTGTAATATTTTTAAATTATCTTCACCATCATTTTATTTATGTGTGATATGAACAGTATTGTTTGATAATTTTCATTTTCTATTGGATCACATTTCTTTGGGATAGGCACAAACATGGATCTTTTCCACTTAATTGGCCAAGTGGCTGTCATAGATATATGAGCACTTCCAGTATCATTCCATTTGTTGAACCATCTCAGTTGATATTCCTTCAACTTTGCTTACCAGCAATATCTGTAGTGCAGTTTGAATTTATTCCTTTAGTTTAATCTGTTTGTTGTCATATGATATTTCCTTAAATGGTTGTTCACACACCAAATCTTTTTGGTTAAATGACTCTGCATTTTCCCTCCCTCAACGGCATTAAACAACAACAACAACTACATATTTAATTGTTCTTGTATCATTCAGTATTTGCCCATAGACTCTTCCAAGATTGTAATTTAAGGAGTGAATATTGTTTTCCAGTTCTTTCAGCTTGACAAGTGCTAAGAGTGTTCTGTGTTTTTTGTTTTCTAACTTCTGGTCTTTGCACATTTCATTACACTACTTTGTCTTTTTAAACCACCCTTTGATATCTTCTGCTCTCCTCTTACTTCATCTTTTTTTTCCAGCTTCCCTTCAGAAAGAAGTTTTACAGTATCTTTTGAAATCCATTTTGGTCTTTCTTTTATCACATTCTTTAAGACTTTTAAATTTCTTCACATATGATGTTCTTGACATCATCCTACAACTCATGTGGTCTTGCTAGTGTTCAGTTAGTTTAACTACAGAAATAAAGTTACTGCTCATGTTTAATCACCTCACCTTTGCAAAGTTCAAATTCAAATCTGTGCAGAATGGTATCAACACTTGCATGCCTGGCTACTTCAGTAGATAATGTAGGCAGGTATTCACAGAGGGAGGAACTGAAAACAGATCAGATGTCATTGCTCTGTTTTTCTTTTCCAGGTCTCTTTACAAGAAAATACGCCAGTAACTACAGTCAGCTGTAATCCCCCTACATTCAACACCTTCGTGATGTTTCCCTTTGCTGGAACTACACTGTGAAATCTCAAGATTCGGAGCATTTGTCGTATGAGAGCAAGACAGAACCACCAAGGAGAGCAGTCATCAGATTTTCATGACAGATATGGAAATACTATACTAGTCAGTGGAGCAGCTTTCTGTTTTGTTTCATGGATATTTGTAGTCACTCAGATTGGAATAGTATGGAATCTGTCCCCTGTGGGCAGAGTTACCCCAATGGAATGGAACAAGAAATAGCCATTAAATTTGTTGTAATTCCAAGTTGTTTCAAAATTAAGTTGTTCTCTAAGCATTCTGTTTCTTGTTGAAATATGGCTTTAATGAAAAAATAAAATGTATTTTAAACCTTTAAAAGTTGTTATAAATAGTCATGTTTAGCACCTTGAATCAGAGTAGTAGCATTGGCATAGATTGCAGGAAAATATATGAACGTACGATTAATAAAGCATGTATTGTTTTGGCTTAATGTTTTACACTGATGTCTTCCAATGGATAAAAACATACGTGTAGCTAACTACTTAATTTAATTGGTTGGTAAATCCTGTTGACTCTACTTTAAATAAATAATTAGAATGTGGCCATGTGACATGTCCCTCATTATTTTCCACCCTGAATGGAATATCTGTATTCACTGAGGTCATTGTGAAACTACAGTGGTTTCCTTATTTTTGTTCTTGACCTTCCTGCAGTGCCCTTTTACCTCTGCATGCATTCTCCCTCATTTTTACACTTCAAAACAAATATATAAGTGTGTGATATTTGTTCCAGCACAAGAGTGACCATTAGTATGTTTTAAAACTTTAACTGACCAGTGTGACATCTAGGAAACCAGTATAGCTTCTAAAAACGTTAGTCTGATAATGCTATTCCTTTCTTCATTTCCATTTCACTCCACAGTAAAAGCAAATTTCTTTTTTTATAAAAAAATAATTTTTTCATTCATTGTTACACCTTTTCTTCCCCACCTCTCCGTATTCCCTCCCCTAGTCTACTTTGCAGTACATCTCTTGTTCCAGATTGTTGTAATACATATAAAACCTAATCATGTTCCTTTAGCAATGTTCTTCACCTCATCAGTTCCAGTGCAGTATTTATTATCTAGCCACTCTTTTCTTGGTCTCTCTCCCACCCTCCATGCCACTCCTATTTGATAAGAGCAGTGTTATACAGTATTTCCCCTGTGTGACAGAGATATTTCACTCAGCATAATGTCCTCCAGGCTCACTCATGTTGCGTAATGCTTTATGAGTTCATTCTTTTTCAGTGCTCCAAAATATTGTGCGGATTCACCATAGATGCCACACAGGTAAGTTTCACTCCTGCATTCATGATTTTCTGTTTGTTCTTCCCTTTGAATTGTGGTGTTGGATAAAACTATCAAACACACTAAGGTCTGTCAAAACATTAAACAAATCTGCCTTAGTGGAAGTGCAACCAAATTGGTATTTTGAAGCAGGATGAGGAAACTTTGTGTCACGTATTTTGAACATGATATCAGGAAGGACTGTTGTTGTTGTTGTTATGTGCCGTCGAGTCGCCTGTGACTCATAGCGACCCTATGTACAACAGCCCTAAATTCCGCTCTGTCCTGTGCCAATCGCACTGTCTCTGACACTCCCATCCCAATTGTCCCAGTCACTGAATCAATCCACCTCATAGAGGGCGTTCCTCTCCTCCGCTGTCCCTCCACCCTCCCAAGCATGATGTCCCTCTCTAAGGACCAGTCTATCCTCACAACATGTAAGTTAGACGGAGCCTCAGAATCCTTGCCTCCAAGGAGCCACCCGGTTTAACCCTTTCCAGGACAAATCTGTTTGTTTTCCTGGCAGTCCATGCTATTCTCAGTACTCTTCTCCAGCACCACAGCTCAAAGGCATCAGTTCTCCTTCTATCCTCCCTGGTCATTGTCCAACTCTCTGATGCATAACAGGTGATTGCGAAGACCATGGCCTGTACCAGACGCACCTTAGTCTCCAGAGAGACACCACTGCTCTTCAGCACTTTGGAGAGGTCCCTAACAGCAGACTTTCCCATGGCAATGCGCCTTTTAATTTCCTGGCTGCTGGTGCCAAGACTGTTGACTATGGAGCCAAGCAAACTAAAGCTGTGTACAATCTCAATCTCTTCACCATCCATCCTGATGCTGCCAATTGGTCCAGTGGTGAGAATCTTTGTCTTCTTGACATTGAGCCTCAATCCATATGGTAGGCTGCAGTCCTTGACACTCTGCAGCAGGCGCTTCAGGTCCTCTTCAGTTTCAGCAAGCAGGGTTGTGTCATCCGCATAATGCAGATTATTGGTAAATCGTCCACCAATCTTGACCCCACATTTCTCCTCATAGAGCCCCGCCTCCCGGATAATCTGTTCTGCATATAGACCATGAAAAAAAGACATAATGCTGGGAAAGGAGTCAGCAAAAAGAGAGGAAGAACCTCAGTTGGTTAGATTAACCCAATGACTGCAACAGTCACCTTGATCAGAAGGGAGATTGTGATGGTAGTTCAGCATAGGGTAAGGCTCAGGTCATTAGTTTTCTGTGATTCATAGTTGAGTCAGTGGCATGTAATAATAGCAACATCTTTGGAATGCACTCCTTCCAGATTAAGTATTACTCCCTACCTTTCAGGATTTAGTTCATACATCATCTTTTTAAATGAGATTCTGTCTTTTACTAGGCTTTTTAAACCCTGCTGTTTCTACTATTACCTGGGGAGCTCTAATGATCTAGTAGGTAAAAGTTTGAATCCACCAGCTGCTCCACAGGATAAAAGATGGGAAGTCTCCTCCCATGTGATTTGCAGCCTCTAAAAGCCTACTGACTGTCTGCTCTAAGCCCATTCCAAATCAGCAGCACTTAACAGCAGCAACCCTAACCTAGATTTCAGTCTTGCTTGCTGAAACTGAGGAGGACCTGAAGTGCTTGGTGCAGAAGGTCAAGGACTGCAACCTTCAATATGAATTGAACCTCAACATCAAGGAAACAAAGATTCTCACCACTTGACCGATTGGCAACATCATGATAGACGATGTAGAGATGGTTGACAGCTTCAATTTGCTTAGCTCAACACTCTTGGTACCAGCATCTAGGAAATTAAAAGTAGAGTTTCATTGGCAAAGTTTGCTGTCAGAGACCTCTCCAAAGTACCGAAGAGCAATGATGTAACTCTGGAGACTAAGGTGCGCCTGATATAGGCCATGATTTTGCAATCACTTGCTATGAATCTGAGAGCTAGACAATAGCTAGGGAGGCTAGAAGGAGAATTGATGCCTTTGAGCTGCGATGCTGAAGAAGAGTATTGAATATACCATGGACTGCTGGAACAAACAGGTTCTTCTTGGAGATGGTGAAGCCAGGCTGCTCCTTGGAGGCAGGGATTCTGAAGCTTTATCTGACATACTTTGGACATGTTGCAAGGCAGGATCAGTTCTTGGATAGGGACATCATGCTTGGGAGGCTGGAGGGACAGTCAGGGGAGGAAGACCCTCGATGAGATGGATTGATTTAGTGGGGTAATGGGGATAGGTGCGTTGGAGACAATAAGATTGGCAAGACATAGAGCAGGGTTTAGGGCTATTATACATAGGGTCACAATGAGTCACAGGTGACAACAGCACATAACAACAACAGCCACCACCTTGCCTTACTTTCTTTTATAGCATTTAACATCCTCTAACTTTACATGTATCTTATTAATTTTCTTATTTGTTTGCCAAATTGCATAAGAGAATGACTAGTTGGTTTTTGTACTCATAAGTATAATTTCCTTATCCCTTTAACAGGGTCTAGTATTAGATCTTCAGTAGTTATTTGTTGAATTAATAAAGATTGTGTGACCTTAAGTCATTTAAAGTTCTGTTAATCTAAAAATAATCTGTATACCATCATGTGTTTATAATGATTATTGACTACTATATCAGTTATATATTGATGTTTTCCAGTTACACTTTAACTGAATGGCTTAAAAGAATCATATTTATTATCTCAGAATTTCTTTGTTTCAAGAATCCAAGCATAGCTAAACTAGATGCCTCTGGCCTAGGATCTCACAGTTCTTTGATCAATGTGTTGACCAAGGCTGCATTTATCTCAGAGCATGACTGAGGAGGATCCACTTCCAAGCTCATTCATACATATGTATACTGGCCTCAGGTCTTCACTGGATGGTGACTGGAGACATTGGCACCTTATATTATTAGAATCTCCAGAGGACAGATTATAATTGTTAACTTCTCTCAAATGAGACACTAAGAAGGCACCCAACACAAAAGCCATAGATTTAGTTTGTAATCTAGTCTCACAAATGACAATGGCATCCCATGGAACAGAATCAGTAAATCAAGCCAACATAGACATAACCTGGAATGGGAATCATTGGGGATTATTTTAAGGAATACTTACTGCTGTTGATTGTGAGGACACCCTGCCTCCTAGATATCCAACTTCAAGGGATGTATCCTTTGTTTTAAGTGAAAAATATAGTATGAATTAATACGGTTCTTGAGTTAAATGTCATCACATGTACTGTCGCTGGTTTTACTGTGTGAGAGTCCCTTAAGCATCCTTCCTGGTGTAGACCTGCTGATGGATATTAGAAAATACCAAGTTTTAGCTTTACTAGCATTGGTAAATTATTTTTCAAGTGTTTAAACAGTTTACTATCCCACCAGCAAAGTGTATAATTCCCTCTCATTCCATAAGCAGAATCATTCTTAGTGTTGTTAGTGTTTGCTGATTCGATGGTTGTGAAATTATAACTCTTATTTTGTGTGTCCCGATTATTAATGGGTTTGAACAATCTGCTAACTTGTTATTGTTCTCTCTTTTGTGCACTTTTCTGTTTGTGTCTATACCCATTTTCTTTTCGATTGTTATCTTCCTCATTTGTGGAGGCACTTCTATATTCTGCATACTAATTGCCACAGTAAAGTTAAATTAAAAGAATTCAAACTGTTACAATTTTGGGAGCTACTAGAGAAGTTTTCAGAAGATTGTTGTCCTTCGTCTCTTCAGTACTTTGGAGAGGTCTCTGACAGCCGACTTTCCCAGTGCAATTCGTCTTTTAATTTCCTGGTGCTGGTATCAACAGTGTTTATTATGGGGCCAAGCAAACTGAAGCTGTTAACAATCTCAGTCTCTTCACTGTCTATCATGCCAATCGGCCCAGTGGTTAGAATCTTTGTTTCCTTGATGTTGAGCTTTAATCCATATTGAAGGCAGCAGTCCTTGACCTTTTCCACCAAGTGCTTCAGGTCCTCCTCTGAGCAAGCAGGATGTGTTTCTGCATAATGCAGATTGCTGATCAGTCTTCTGCTACATTCCCCCTCATATATCCCAGCCTCCTGGATAATCTGTTCTTCATATAAATTGAAAAGGTATGAAGATAAGACACGTCAATGGCATACACACTAAACAATTTTGAACGATGTAGTGATTTCTTGTTCTTTTCTGAAGACTGCCTCCTGGTCCAAGTAAAGGTTTCACATAAGCACTATCAAGACAAATTACATTGTGAAAGTCTGCTGTCAGAAATCTTGCAAAATACTGAAGAGCAATGATGCCAGTCTGGAGACTAAGGTGCACCTGATATAGGCCATGGTATTTGCAATTACTTGCTATGTGTCAGAAAGTTGAACAATGGCTAGGGATGATAGGAGAATTGATGCCTTTGAACTGTGGTGCTGGAAAAGAATAGTGACTATACCATAAACTGCTAAGACAGCAAAGGGGTTTCTCCTGGAGAGGTTGAAGCCAGGCTGTTCCTTGGAGGCAAGGATTCTGATGCTCTGACTGACATACTTTGGACATGTTGCAAGGAGCTATCAGTCCCTGGAGAGGACATCAAGCTTGGGAGCGTGGAGGGACAGTGCAGGAGAGGAAGACCCTGGATGAGACGGATTGATTCAGTGACTGGGGTAATGAAGGTAGTAGGTGTGACAGAGACAATAAGATTGGCACAGGATAGGGCAGGGTATAGTGCTGTTAATTGTACACAGAGTTGTTATGAGTTGCAAGCAAGCCAAGGCACATACAACAACAGCAGCATTGTCCTGCATCTCATATTGAAGAGATTCAAGGAGATAAGGATGTGAAGCAGGGGAAAGCAGAGACACATCAAAATGAAGGGGGAGGAACTGGAGTAGTCAAAACAGATTAGAAACTGCCTGTTTCTCACTGATACGATTGACCTGTTGGGGAAGTTGTTACTCTTACCATAGGATATAAATTTACTTGACCCATTCATTTTACACCAGCAAAGCAAGTCAGAAGATCAGCAGCAACAGAAACAAGCTATCACAGCAGTTACAGGCATGTCAGCTTTTCAAATGCAGAGAAATTTTTGCTTCATGTACAATTTGGTGAGGGACATTATGCTTGGAATGGTTGAGGGACAGCACAAGAGAAGACCCTTAATGAGATGGATTGAATCAGTGACTTGAGAAATGAGGGTAGGCTTGTGAGATGAATTGATTCAGTGGCTGGGGTAATGACGGTAGGTATCTCAGAGACAATATGGTTGGCACAGGATAGAGCAGGTTTCACACTGTTGTACATCAGGTCGCTATGAGTTGCAGGTGACTCAAGGGCATGGAACAACAACAACAGCAACCTCTGTTATTTCAAAAGATGTGGAGAACCATGCAGTGTAATCCTTGCTCTATTCTAACTACTGCTTCCTGGTCTGGATATAGGTTTCAAATAAGCACAATAAAGTGTTCTGGAATTCTCATTCTTCTCAAAGTTAACCACAGTTTTTTGTGATCCACGCAGTTAAATGCCGTTGCATAGTTAGTGAAACACAGATAGACATTCTTCTGGCATTCTCTGCTTTCAGCTAAGACGTATCATTGACATCGTATCATGGGCAGTGATATCCAAAGTGCCACAGCCTCTTCTAAACCCACCTTGTATTTCTGGTAGTTCTCTACTGTTCTTGTTTTTTTTTTTATAATCTTTGGCAAGATTTTGCTTGTGTGGATGTTAGTGATTGTTAGAATATTTCCACACTCTGTCAGATCACCCCTTTCTGGGACTGGAATAAATATGGATTTCTTCCAGTCAACTGGCCATGTAGCTGTCCTCCACATTTCTTGGTACAACTTGGTTAGCGTGTCCAAAGCTGTATGTGTATGCTGAAATATTATGTCAATTAGTATTTCATCAGTTCCTGGGACCTTGTATTTTTGTCAATTCCTTCAGAGCGGCTTGAACTTCCCCCTTCATCACCATTGCCCCTTAAGTATATATGCTGTTTCATGAAATTCTTCATGGTCATCCAATTATTTTTTGGTACAATGACCCTGTGCGCTCCTTATGAGGAGGCATCAGAATTGGAGGAAGACTTAACAGCAACTTGAATTATGCAGATGACACAACCTGGCTCATTGAAACTAAGGAGGACCTGAAACATCCGCTGCAGAAGGTCAGGGACTGTAGTCTTCAATCTGGATTGAAGCTTAACATCAGGAAGACAGAGATTCTCCCCACTGGGCCCATTAGCAGCACTCTGATGAAGGGAGAAGAGAGTAGGATTGTTAATTTCAGTTTGCTTGGGTCCCCATTCAGCACTCTTGGAATGAACAGCCAGGAAGTGAAAGGACAAGTTGGGTTAGGAAAGACAGATGCCAGGGACCTCTCTAGAGTGCTGAAGTGCAAAGATGTAATTCTAGAGACTTAAGATGTGCCTGATTCAGTCCATGGTCTTTGCAGTTACTTGCTATGCATCAGACAGCAGGATGGTGAGTAAGAATAACAGAAGAATTGATGCCTTTGCATTGTGGTGCTGGAGAAGGGTATTGAACATATCGTAGAACACCAAAACAACAAATGGATATGTCCTGGAGAAGTTAAGCCAGGTAGCTCTCTGGAGGCAAGGATATTTAGAGTCTATCTCATATACTTTGGGCATATTGCCAGGAGAGCAGTCCTTACAGAAGGACATCATGCTTGGAATAGTGATGGAACAGCACAGGAGAAGAGGACTGTGGATGAGAGAGATTGACAAGTGTCTAGAGTAATAGAGGCAAGTATGTCGGAGACAGTGAGATTGGCTCAGGATAAGACACAGTTCAGAACTATTATACATAGGTTGCTATGAGTTGCTGACAACTAGATGGCACATAACAACAGCATCACCATAGTGGGGAAAGCATTTCGGGGCAAAAAGCAGTCCAATTTACCTAAGTTGGTAATACAATACTACCATAATCTGTTTCTTATCCATTTAGTACCTCTGGTATCACTTAGTATCTTCTAACAATACCTACACAATAGTAAGCCTATTGGATACAATAAAAATTCCACACAGGGTTTTCAAGGTGATAAAATTTACAGAAACCAATTGCCCCATCATTCTTGCAGAGTGGCTGCTGGATCCAAAGTGCAAAATTTCATATAAATGAGTGCTCGAAAATGGCTCCACTAGGTCTTCTAGTCCAAAAAAAGGGGTGGAAAAATCATACCTCACTCTGACATGATTAAACTTATCTCCTATTGTGGAAAACGCACTAACTCTCCAAAAGAAAACAAAATGTCCTTTACCCCTAGTACTATGGCACTCTCAACTGTCAGCTTATTGCAACCATTGCAGTGAAAACCAGAAATCCTGTAATACAGAAATATGACACAAAAGGAAAATTCAAGTATTTTCTACTAAAGTGACTGATAGGAAAAATGATAGTACTGCATTCTGTCCTGTCAAAGGTGGAAAACTTAGAGATACAGAAAAACAAAGACAATGGTTTCCAGCTTTTACAGATTTCACACTATGTATAAAATCCTCCTAAACATGATACAGAATTCATCATGAGAGACTGAGGTGCAAGATATCACAAAAGTGACTAGTGGCCCAAGCCATCATATCAAAGAGTTGCTGGGGGTGAGGGAGGAAGGTTCTGACTTGTCTAAGAGGGAGTGCAAATGATGCTATTCTGGGAAAGAAAAGGGACAAGACAGACATGCAGGGGGGACGGCACTGCATGTATGGTTATGTAAGGGGAAGTGTCTTTCATTTACTTTCACAAAAGTGCTTGTCAGATGTTGTTCTAGGCATCCAAATTAAGACAGACTAGAAAGAAGGATTGGCCATCTGCTTCCACAATATAGCAGGCTTTGCAAACCCTACATAGACTAGAGTAACAGATAAGACAACTGAGGTTGAGCTCTAAAATTGGAAACACAAAGGAGGATGAACAGAAACTAATGACTAGAATGTGAAATGTGAGAAGCATGAATGTAGGAAAACTACATCATGAAGAAATATATATATATACAATACATATAATGTGTGTTATATATATTGTATATATAATGTGTATTATATGTATTGTACATATGTAATACCTGTATTGTATATGTATATAATATCTGTATTGTATATATAGTATATATAATATGCATATGCAGAACAGATGATTCAGGAGTTGAGCTTTATGAGGAGGAATGTGGTATCAGAATTGGAAGAAGACACCAACTTGCGTTAGCTGAGGAGTACCTGACGCATTTGCTGCAGAATATCAAGGATTGTAGTCCTCAGTGTGGATTGAAGCTCAACATCAAGAAGACAAAGATTCTCACCACTTGACCAATTGACCAGCACCATGATGGGTGGAGAAGAGATGGAGGTTGTTAACAATAATAGCTTGTTTGACTCCACAGTTAACACTCTTGGCACCAGCATTCAGGAAATCAAAAGAGGAATTGCATTAGGTAAATCTGTTATCAGGGACCTTTCCTCAGCATTGGGAAGCTATGATGTCAGTCTGGAGACTAAGGTGTGTCTGATCCACGTCTTTACAATTACTTACTATGCATCAGAGAGCTGGAAAGCGACTTAAGGATGGCAGAAGAAGAATTGATGCTGGAGAAGAGTCTTGAACATACCATGGACCTCCAAGAAAACAAATAGGTCTGACTTGGAGAGGGTGAAACCAAGTTTCTCCTTGAAGGCTAGAATTATGAAGCTTCGTTTTACATACTTTGGGCATGTGACCAGGAGGGACTGATCCTTAGAGAATGTCACCATGCTCAGAAAGATTGAGGGACATCGCAGGAGAGGAAGACCCTGGATTTCATGGATTGATACAGTAGCTAGGGCAATTGGAATAGGTGTGTTGGAGTCAGTGAGACTGGCTCGGGACAGGGCAGGCTTCAGAGCTATTCTCCATAGGGTCGGTATGAGTTGCAGGTGACTCAACATTACCTAACAACAAACAATATCAACTTACATGTGTTGTTGGGAAACCATATTGAATATAACATAAATGGTCAAAAGTACCAATAAATCTGCCCTTTAAGTACAGCTAGAGTGCTCATTACAAATAAGGATAGTGAGACCTTTTTTCTTATACTTTGGTTGTGGCATAATATTCCCTGGAGAAAGATATCATGCTTGATAATGTAGGTCAGAGCAGAAAAAGCGATCCTCAATGAGATGGACTGAGACGTGCTGGCTACAACAGTGGACTTATGCATAGGAGAGATTTTTGAGAATGGCTCAAGATCCAGGGGCTTTTGTGCGTTTGTGTATCAGGTCAGTCTGACTCAGAAGAGGTCCTGGCACAGGGGCTATCATTACTGATGTGAAGTGGGTCTTGGCTGAAAGCAGAGAATACCAGAAAGATGTTTACTTGTATTTTATTGATAATGCCATGGCATTTAACTGTATAGTTCATAACAAACTATGGCTAACATTGAGAAGAATGAGAATCAGAATACTTAATTATTTGAGCTCATTTGAAAATTTATCCATAAATCAAGAAGCTGTTGTCTGAACAAAGCAAGGGAACACTACTTGGTTTAAAATACCAGCGATATTTGAATCGATGACCTATCCTTTCTCCCTACTTAGTCTGTGGGACCTCTGGTGACCTAGTGATCAGAAGCTGCATTTCAATCCCAAGGCTCATTGTTCGAGTCCACCAGCTGCTCCATAGGAGGAAGATTGGCAGTCTTCTCTCTATGACCTCTGAAAACCAGATGGAGGATTAGCTGTGCGTCTGTTCCAACTTGATGGCACATAACCACCATTCATTCTGTTCAGTGAGCAAATATTAAAGAATTTTAACTAAATAGAGATGAATGTTGCATGAAGATTGAAGCAAGATTCTTCACCAATCTGAGTTATGCAGATGACACAATTTTGCCAAAAATGAGGTTGTTGTTGTTGTTGCTGTTGTTACGTGCTTTTGAGTCAACTATGACTCATAGTGATCCTATGAACAATAGCTCTGAACCCTGTCCTATCTTGAGCCAATCTCACTGTCTCTACCACACCTGCCTCCATTACCAGTCACTGTGTCAATCCATTTCATTCAGGGTGTTTTTTTCTTGTGCTGACCTTCCACATTTCCAAGGCTGATGTCCTTCACCAAGGTCTGTTTCCTCCTGGCAAAATGTCCAAAGTATGTGAGAGAGAGTTTCTAAATTCTTACCTCCAGGGAGCAACTTGGTTTCACCTTCACTTGAAATACTAAGTTATTGTTGTTATGTGCTGTCAAGTCGCTTGTGACTCATAGCGACCCTATGTACAACAGCCCTAAACTCTGCTCTGTCCTGTGCCAATCTCACTGTCTCTGACACTCCCATCCTGATTTTCCCAGTCACTGAATCAATCCACCTCATAGAGGGCCTTCCTCTCCTGTGCTGTCCCTCCACCCTCCTAAGCATGATTTCCCTCTCCAAGGACCAGCCGGTCCCTCCTTACAACATGTCTAAAATGTGTTAGACGAAGCCTCAAAATCGTTGCCTACAGGGAGCCACCCAGTTTAACCCTCTCCAGGAGGAATCTTTGTTTTCCTAGCAGTCCATGGTACTGACTACGGCCATCAAAATGGATTACACCTCAATATTCAGAAGACAAAAATCATCACCACTGGACCTATAGACATTATTTTGTTGTTAGATGCCATCAAGTTTAGTGTGACGCATAGTAGCCCTATGAACAACAGATCTGAACCGTGCTATATACTATGTCATCTTCATAATCAATGGCACACTTAAGCCCATTGCTGTGTTGTTGTACCTGTTTGAAGGTCTTCCTCTCTTTCACCATCACTTCACCTTTCCAAGCATGATGCTTCCTCTCTGCCATTCTTCCACCTTTCCAAACATTATGTCTTCTTCCAAAGAATAACATCTCCTAGCAACATGCTTAAAGTATTTCAGACAAAGCATTATTATCTTTGCCTCCAAGGAGCAATCTTGACTGCACCTTCTCCAAGACATACCTTTTTGTTCTTTTGGTAGGCCATGGGCTAGTCCATATACTTCTCCAGCACCACAGTTCAAAAGCATTGTTTCTTCCATTATTCATTGTCCAGCTCTCATATTCATAGCAAATGACTGAAAAATCTGTGTTGGCTTGAGCGTGACAGAAATCACGAGAATACGGGATAGGACAAGCTTCACATCTGCTGTTCATAGGGTTTCTGTGAGTTGTTTACTGAATTGTGCCTAACAACAATGTAACAGTATAAAACACATAAATTAGACATGCAGATACATACAAGATATGTTCTTCCCATTTTTAAAATGGACTTTATTTTTGGAGCAATTTTAGACTTGTGGGAAAAAATTAATACAGAAAATACAGGACTGCCAAAATTCTCTTTCTCCCTCTTGTGTGCCCGTTATTAATATTTTTATTAGTACGATACATTTGTTATAATTGATGAACTAATATTTAAAGTGGTTGTTTTTTTAATTACCCGGCAACTTTTAGGAATATCTTTATATTTGTATATCTGTTTCCAATTATTATTTAGTATAATATTAAAATTGTTAATCATTGTTTTCTTAAAATCAAAGTGTACTGTTTCTAAAAACCTCTCCCAATGGGAATTAGGGAGCTCTGGTCGCCTAGTAGTAAGGAGCTGCACTGTCACCCCAAAGGCACAGATCTATCTGCTCCATGGGCGAAAAATGAGTAATCTCCTCCAGTGCAATTGAACTGCCTCTGAAAACCTGGAGGATCAGCTAGAAGTTGATTCTGACGTGATGGTAAACAACAACTACAACAATGAAACTAACTTTATGCAGGCTATGCATAAAATTAATGCAAGTCGTTTGTTGTTCTTCATGTAACTTAAAACTAACTTCTGGCTAGGTTTAACTCCTCTCAGCATGACACATATGTTTTCAGTAGCTTGTTATCCAGTTGGGTTTTGTGTTCTAGGATAGCTTTATTCACATATCCAGTAGTTGGCTATAGGACAGAGAGTAGTGAACTGTATGGTGTCCATCAGCATCCAATAGGCCATTTCAAGATTGACCTTCCAGTAGTTTCTGTGATCCTCAAGAGAATGAGTAGAAGTGTGTAAGCTTGGATATTGAATGAACATACCATTATTTACCCTGCATTCTGTTAGTGAAACAAGTCAGTTCAGCACTGAATCAAAGAGGGGGCAAAGGAGTCAAAAATACCTCTTGTTAGGAACAGATGCAAATTTATATTGTGAACATTATAAATGCAGAGATGTTGCCCAGGGGAAAACAACAACAACAACAAAAAACTAACTTTTGAATAACTTTAACACAGGACCAATCAGGAAAACGGTATTATTGTTATGAGAAAAATCTCTCTTGATTATTATTGCTTAGTTATATGTTAGCATAACAGGAGATCATCTTTTTAAAATATGTTTTCTTCCAAATGGAAAAATGAGGGCTAGCTTAGGCTGTTGGGTTTTGTGTAAATATGAATAAATGACAAATGAAACATGGATCATTTTTTTAGGTAACTATGAACCTTGGCTACTAACTCAGTGGTTCAGCAAGCACTAGGTTATTAATCAGAAGGTTGGAGGTTTTATCATAACACCTGCTTCATGGAAGAAAAGACTTGGAAATCTGTTCTCATGAGGATTCCATCTTTGAAAAAAGATTCCAGTTTTGCACTGTTCTGTAAGTTCAGTGTGCATCAGAATCTACTCATTGGCACAGAAAAGCATGCACTGTTGTTAACAACTAAATGATGTTTTAAATTTGAATATATACAATTCTGTAATGCTGGGAAGCTGTCCACGAACACTAAATATACTCGTGATTTGCCTTGAGTTGGTTGTAACT
The DNA here is from genome assembly GCF_000299155.1 of Elephantulus edwardii. NCBI lineage: Eukaryota > Metazoa > Chordata > Mammalia > Macroscelidea > Macroscelididae > Elephantulus > Elephantulus edwardii. The sequence continues at coordinate 6,266,526 of NW_006399887.1, forward strand.
TAATACAATCACTTAAAGATAAGAAAAGGAACAGAGCCCACATCTCTTGATTATTTTTATTTTAATTATGTTTCAAATTTTCTATTTATTCAAGTATTCCTTACTTCCAGTCTTATTATTAAGGCAACAGCTTATATCTAGCAAGAAATAATATTTATCTTTAAACATTATCCCATCAGTAAAATGCTCAGTGATTAAAAGTGGATGTATGTCTCCTTTTCCACTTCATTTTTCCAGACTGGAAGCGAATGTAAGGCCAGGAGGGAGTTGGGTTGGAGGTGGTCACTGTTTTCTTGAAAATTCGTTTAGAAAGAGGGCAGAAGTCTGCCAGATTCATTGAAAACAATAGGATGGCAGACACAGGGTGTAAAACGCCTTCTTCAGTTGCTGCTGTTTGTTTGCCCTAAGCGCCATGAGCTGTGGACGTCACCAGATAGACTATGTATGGATCGGATTGACTACAAGGACCAGCATTCCCACTCCAACAGTATATGATCCCAATTCACCAGTTGCTCCAGGAAAGAAAGAGGGGCAATCTTCAATCTTCTGTGCAATTTATAGCCTCTAAAAACCCGCTGGAGGATCAGTTCCATCTCAGTGGCACTTTTAAGGAGAGTCCTGACTGCACTTCTCAGAAGACTGAAGAATTTCAGCCTTGGAATTTTTACGTTGGCAGAGGGTGCTGAATATACCACGGACCACCAAAAACCAAACACATCTCTTGAGTCTTGATCTGTTCTGTTAGGAATCTCACATACTGTGGTGAGTGGAGAAATGGTGTGACTGCCCGTCAGCTGTTGGGGCCTTGGTAAGTCAAAGTGTCAAGCTGGAGAATAAGCCTAAAAGATTAGTACTTGATCAAAAAGTCATTTCTGTCCATCTGCTACTTCTTCTAAATCTGAGCATTCAGATTAAGCCAGACTAGGAAGAAGGATTAGCCATCCACTTCCAAAATAGCAGGCCTTGGAAAACCCTATGTACAATAGAACACACTTAGACTAGGAGGGCAGCAGAGGTGGAGCTTTCAAGTTCAGTGTCTGGGATAATGGGGGTAGGTGTGTCGGAGACAGTGAGATTGGCACAGGATACGGCAGGATTTAGGGCTATTGTACATGGGGCCACTATGAGTTACAAGTGACTCGACGGCATATAACAACAACAGCTACAACTTAAAAGTTATTTAAATTTTAGTTTCCATATTTCCAATTTCCTGCCTTGTAACACGGTCTTCCAAATAAGTTAATAACAATTGGAAAGGCCATATATTGTACCTCTTCTGATCTGTCTAAAATGGTGTATTAGTATTGGTCTCAAGTTTGAGCAAGTTTTGGTTTCTGTGGCATTAGTTTTACTTAATATTTTGTTTAGAGCTTTAAAGATACAGTGTTACAAAAATAACATGAAGATTGCACACTAGTTGTTTGGAACTATTGGTAAAAGAAATTTGAACAATGAATTGTGAGAGAAGTTTCTGCTAATTTTGTAACTTTCTTAAATATCATGATCCATTTATTAAAAACAAAAAAAGACTGAATGGAAGTAGAATGTACATCATAATATCTTGTCCTGTTTTGCAGTAGCAATAGTTGTTTTTCCTGGGAGGACATTAGTTTGAACAATATCTCTTATTTTCAATAACCTTTTACATTAAAAAAGAGAGAGAGAGAGAGAAAGAGAGATAGAGAGAGGGAGAAATTATCTGCAACTTCATTTTCTTCCCCTATCTGGAAACCATAGAAACCAATGTAAAATTATAGCTAGGAAGTTCGTCACTGGGCTATCTCAAGCTGATCTCCATGGAAACATTTCACATTTTCTTGAAATGAAAGATCGTCCAATCAGACACATGGTAATAACTGATGAGTGTCTGACAAATACAGCAACAACAATAAGAAGTATGTGAACATTCTATTAAATAAAATATGCAGTATATTTTCAGTATAATTTTAAAATGAGATTATTAATGTGGTAAGTATAATAAAAAAACAAAATAAAATTAAGTTTTAAAACAGATATGTTACTCTTTTTATTCTTGTTCTTTTTTTAAATTTTATCCTGATTTATTTACAAAGTTTGACTACCTTGTTTTTCACAAAAGTCACTCTGTCAATGTATTCTTTATATCTAGAGTATGGTAGTAAAGACATCTTCCTGAAATAGTGTGAACTTTGACACTTAACTATTTAACTTATCCAGCCTTCTCATAAAGTTAAGGGACAGCTTACCTGATTTACAGAATTTGTATGAAAATAAATGTCTAATATTGTTGTTGTTGTTGTTGTTGTTGTTATGTGCCATTGAGTCACCTGCAACTCTTTGTGACCTTATGTGAAACAGCTCTGCAGTATCCTGACCCAGCCTCACTGACTCTGACACACCTACCCGCATGAACCCAGTTACTTTGTCAATCTATTTCATCCAAGATCTCCTGTGCTGTCTCTCCACGCTTATGATGTCCTTCCCCAGGGACTGGTCTGTCCTGGCCATGTGCCAAAAAGTATGTGAGAGAGTTTTAGAATCCTAGCCTCTGAGGAAAAATTTGGTTTCAGCCTCTCCAAGACAGACCTATTCTCCTGGTGGTCCCTGGTATGTTCCATACTCTTCTCCAGCACCACAACTCAAAGGCGTCAGTTCTTTTGTCATCCTCTAGCTCTTTGTCCATTCTTCAGTCACTGTCTAGCTCAATAATGCATAACATAATTGTGAAGATGATGGCTTGGATCAGGTGCACTCTAGTCCTTAGAATTATATCATTGCTCTTTAGGACTTTGGCGAGGTCCTTAACAGAAGACATCCTCAATACTATTTGTTTTTTGATTCCCTGAGTGCTAGTGCCCAGAGTGTTTCTTATGGAGCAGAGTAACCTGAAATTGTGAACAACCTCAATCTCTTCTAGTCCCAGTGGTGAAAATCTGTCTTTCTGATGTTGAACTTCAGTTCATATTGAATACTACAATCCTTGACTTTCTGCGGCAAACACATCAGGACATCCTCAGTTTTGGCAAACAAGATTTTGTCATCTACATATCACAGGTTGTTGATGAGTCCCCCCCCCCAAACCTGATGCCACATTCTACTTTATAAAGGCCAGATTCTCTAATGACCTGTTCTGCATATAATTTGAAAAGGTATGGAGACAGAATGCATACCTGATGCACTCTTTTCTTGATTTTGATCCATGTGGTGTTTCTTTGCTTGTTCTGAGGACTGTTTCATGGTCCAAGTATAAGTTTTGCATGAGCACAATCAAGTGTTCTAGGATTCCCACATTTCTCATGATTACCCACAATTAGTTGTAAAATGACTAATAGTCAATTTTATTATTGTTATTTGCTGTCGAGTCATAGCTGATCCTTTAGTGAATTTTTCATAGGCAGTCAATAATTACATGGGAGGAGATTGCTCATCTTTCTACTGTGAAGCAGCTGGTGAATTAAAACTAAATGCCTTTAGGTTTCCAGCACAACTCCTTACCACTAAGCCACCAGAACTCCATAAGTTTTACTCTGGTGAAAAAGTAAATGAATGATATAATCATTGCTGATTGTTTCTACTGTTTAGTTAATAGTTACTAAGAACTACCTCCAGCTGGAACTAAAAATCTCAAACAGTGATCAACTTTGATAATGAAAGGCTCATCCTAATTTAAAAATTGAATAATCAAAACGTAATTTTTTTATTCTTATTTTTTATATTTCATTTTATTTTTTAATAATTTTAATGAACATTTACAGAGAATTTGGATTTCCATTCATTCATTGCTGCACTTGGAGCTAGGATCTTATGAATGGCCTAGAAAAGTGGGTAGGATTTGGCTCTGAATTAAGTCTGTAATGCAAAAATTGTGTTTTTCAATCATCTGCTATAATACGTAAGAAACTGCACTACAATTGTAGAAGCAGCACATAGTTTGAAGCCACCAGCTGCGCTGTCGGACAAGGATGGGCAGTCTCCTTCTGTGTGATTTGCTGCCTCTGAAAACCCACCAAAGGGTCAGCCATGGGTTTGTTCTGACTCGATGGTGCTCAACAACAATAATACATAATATCCAGTGTTCATTTTAATGCAGCCTTCTGGAACACATAAGTAAGGTGTATAGTGTATTGTACATTTGATAAACCATGCACGTGCCAAAACCCCTGTACAATGGACTCAGAATGTAAGCACATGTGGTGAGAGAAGAAAATATGTCATAACACCTAGCATTTACACTCATTGAGCAGGACAGTTGATGGCATTTTCCCACTCTCACCCCCATTCCTTTGATAATTTTTTTTGTCTATTTCTTTGTCTCTGTTTTTTTTGTTTGTTTTTGTTTTTGTCATTCTTTACTCATGTACTCATATCATATTCTTTCCCTAACTTTTCCATGCTGTCTGTTTAGCTTTCTTTTTCTTTCTGTTTGTCACTCCGTGTCTCCAAACTTACGCAATTGTGATGTTGTTGTTGTTGTTCTTATGTTCCGCCAAGTCAACTCATAGCAACTGTATGCACAATAACTCTGAACCCTGCCCTGTCCTGAGCCAATCTCACTGCCTCAGACACACCTACCTCCATTTCTCCAGTTACTGTGTCAATCCATTTCGTCCAGGGTCTTCCTCTTCTTCGCTATCCCTCCACCCTTCCAGACATGACGTTCCAAGGACTGGTCCCTTCTGGTCACGTTGCCAAAATATCTGAGACAGAGCTTCAAAATCCTTGCCTCCAAGGAGTCAGCTGATTTCACCATATCCAGGTTATTTGTTCTCTTGTCAGTCGATGATATTTTCAGTACTTTTTTCCAGTACAACTCAGAGGCATTGATTCTTCTTCTGATGAGGTAAATGCATATATTTTGTGATTTCATTCCATGTAATTTTATTAATATTTTTTAGACTTTTTCTACGGCAACTTGGGCTACATGATTGATATATGGAAAACTGTGGTTGCAGTCAGAATTCAATTTAAAAGAGTGAAATTAACAAGAACATACTTTTATGCATAAAAGTCATAGCTTTTCATAAAAAGTTACCAAGAAAAGAGTTTAATTTTTATGTAAAAAAGAAATTTAAAACTGAATTATAAGTTTTAATTATCTCAAGCTTGTTAAAGTATAATTTTAAAAAAACCACACCCATTTCCTAGCTCACATTAACACACAAAAGAGAGAGTTTGTGGTTATATCACATTTTCAAGTACATTTGGTCAAATGCCTTCCTATCCCTATCAAAGAAGCATATTAAGTGCCAGTATGAAAAATAGACAAATAATTAAATGGACTTGCTGCTGTTGTCATGTGCTGTCAAGTTACCTGCAACGCAGAGTAATTCTATGTACAGCAACGCTGAAGCCAGCCCTGTTCTCAGGCAGTCTCACAAATTTTGACACACCAACCCACATTGTCCCAGTTACTGTATCAATCCATCTCATGCATGGTTTTCCTCTCCTGCACCGTCCCTCCACCATTCCAAGCATGATGTCCTTCTCCAGAGATCAGTGCCTCCGGGCCATGTACCCAAAGTATGTGAGACAGAGCTTCAAAATCCTAGCCTCCAAGGAAAAACTTGGTTTAATCTTTTCCAAGACAGATCTATTTGTTTCTTGGTAGTCCATGCTATGTTCAAGACTCTTTTCCAGCACCACAACTCAAAGGCATCAATTCTTCTTCTGTCATCCTTAGTCATTGTCCAGCTCTCTGATGCATAGCAAGAAATTACAAGACCATGGCCTGGATCAAACACACCTTAGTCTCTAGACTGACATCATGGCATTTCAGTACTCTAGAGAGGTCCCTGATAGCAGATTTTTTCAATTCAATTAATCTTTTGATTTCCTGACTGTTGATGCCAACAGTGTTGATTGTGGAGCTGAGCAAGCTATGGGTTTTTAAGAGACAGAAAATGGATGTGTTCACCAAGTTGTGCCAAGAGATCTGGAGGACAACCACCTGGCCATCTGACTGGAAGAGATCTGTATTTGTTCCCATTCCAAAGAAATGGCGAGGGGCATTATGTTTGGGAGGGTGGAGGGACAGCACAAGAGAGGAATACCCTCAATGAGATGGATTGATTCAGTGACTGGAGTAATGGGGGGTAGACGTATCAAACAATAATATTGGTACAGAATAGAGCAGGATTTAGGGCTGCTGTGCATAGGGTCTCAATGAGTCGCAGGTGACTCGATGGCACATAACAACAACAAAATGCATAAGAAGAAATTGCTCACCTACCTTTCTTCCATAGAGCAGCTGGTGGGTTCATATTTGAGTCCTGTTGTCTGCTTTTGGTTGATGGTGTAATTGGTTACCCACAAGGTCACCAGAGTTCCCTTTGAACCTCAAGTAATTCCATAATATCTACCAAGAGTTCTCAGTAAGTAAAGCTATTATCCCCAATGAAGTGGGCTGACTTCTGACTTCACATTAATTTAAAGAGTTATTCATAAGTTAGTTACTTACAAAGAAACTGCTCACAATCATCATATTGATGAAAATTCAATTTGTCTATATATTTCTAAAGTATATATGAAAAGAAAAATATTTTTGAGCTATGCTCTGGTAGTCTTCTAGTACGGCCACATAATATGTATTTAATGAAGATGAGAGTCTACATTAAAATGAGTAATCTCTTTACATGAGCTTGACAGAACTGCTTTGAAATTACTAAACCAATAAGAAAATGAATTAAAGAATATTTCAATTGTTTATAAAGAATCTAGCTAATTTAAAGAGAGTTTTATTTATTTTTCAAAAGCTAATTTAACTTTTGTTAGCAGTCAATTCTTTCACTGTTACACAAGGAATGGTGATATTTAGGATGATAATATATATAAAAATGCTATTAATGACACTTTAAAGGACATTTTCTTGAAAATTGAAAAGAGAAATTTTATATTGCTCAAAAAAATGGTGCATGATATAAACATCTTAAACAAATGTTTTCTAATCTATACATATATATTACATACTTTAAAGCCATAAACGTATAGAATTTTTAATTTTTATAACTTTTTATAAATTAGTCACTAATTGGATTGTCTTATGAATTCATTCAACATAAAAGATCATTCACTAACATATGGAATAGTCATCAAAACTTATCAACATGATTTGGCTTCAAAGACCAGGTTGTTAAGCAAAAATCAGAGTCATGTGAAAGTGAGGGATGACCACATCAGATAGTGAATGAAAGATGACCGCATCATGACAGAGCTGACAAATTAAACATCTTTCAAATTTCATTTTATGTTCCTGCCACATTGTAGGCAAATCTGTCCAAGCAAATTGCCACATAACCTTAGCCATCACAGCCAATGCCACTCTCACATTGCACCTTAGTGTAATTATTGGGTGGTTGTTGTTGTTTTGCTTTGTTTTTAATAGTCATTACTGTTGATTGCTGTCGAGCACGACAAAAGGAATGAGAAAAACGGAATGAATTATGTATATTGCGTTGAAACGGATGAAGGAGAGAACAGTTTAAAAGCAATATATTATAGGGCATTATGATTATCATAAGAGTC
>NW_006399887.1:6274125-6285559 GCF_000299155.1 Elephantulus edwardii
GGGGAGAAAAAGTGCAACAGTGAATGAATGGAAATCCAAAATCTCTGTAAATGTTCATTGAAATGAATAATAATAATAGAAAAGGCTTGAAATTTTTCTACAACTATCGTTGTTTATCAAAGGTCATAGAGTTTTCAGTGGCATGATGTTTAGGAAATGGATGATATTCCTGCTTCCAAATGTAAATATCTAAACATCATCATAATAGTAATAAAAAAATAGAGAAAGTGTATGAACTTGGAAAAACGATGAAAGTTATGCAGTTGTTCAGGTCTTTCGTTCACAGGGTCGCTGAGTTGTCTACGAGTCAATGGCAGGTAACAACAACAATAATATTCCAAACCTAATAATCAGTTGATTATACAGATAGGCAAATCTCTTCTAATGCAATTTAACAGCCTCCAAAATCCCACTGAAGGGTCAGCTATGAGTTGATTCTGACTGGATGGTAATAAGAGAGTAGTAGGACAAAGGTCAGATCCATTGTTTACAAGGTTGCTGTAAGTCAGATGCCTCAATGGCACTTAACAGCAACAATATGCAATCCATTTGCAGGAACAAACAAAACCTAGGAAAACCTGGACTTAAAAAAATATTGAACTAACAGGTTAACTATTGAAAAAACAAAATTTATTTCATTCCTGGATTATTTCCAAATTGTTGTGAGATTTAAATATTAAGAACTGAAAACATACCATTAGAGGAAAATGTTGTTTGGCACAGAGGGTCACCAAAGGAAAGAGGAACCCTGCAGAGACATAGCTATAAAGGAAAAAGATGAGATTCTTTGAATTTAGTTTAAAAAAGGAGGACTTCAACAGAATTGGCTCTTGGTTCTCCAAAGAAAGGGCACTGCTTGGCTGTTAACATCATTGACCTTGGAGAGGGAGGGTCCTGCAGATTTGAAGTGCACATTTCCAATGAAGGACATTCAGCTGACTTCTGCTGTATTGGCAATAGCATTCCGTGAGTACACCTGTGAGAATAAGATAGACACCAAAGTTGAAGAGAGTGTTCTCTTTGGAGAATACTAGGGAACCACCTCCTTATTTTGAAAGTTGGAACATAAAAAGCAGTAATCAAGGACTCATTCTATCTCTTCTTTCTGAACTGTGACCCAAACAAATGTTTGGTCAATGTCAATATTGTAGCCAATACAGAATAACAAAATGGATGTGAACAATAATAATTGATAATTAAACATGCTCCTTAAAAGTGAGAATGCATACTAATGAAGGAGTTTTTCTTTTCAAGGAGAGGAACGAACTGGGGGTGGGGATGGGGGTAGGTAGGTGGGGAGAAAAGTGCAACAATGAATGAATGGAATTCCAAAATATCTGTAGATGTTCACTGAAATTAATAATTTTTTAAAAATGAAAAAAAAAAGTGAGAATGGTGAGACTTCGTTTCAGTTTAGGACTGTTTAGGAGGGACTGGTTCCTAGAAAATTATTTTTTTAAAGAAAAAGTTCCCTCAATGTTTTGGACATATACAATGGCCACAACAGTCAAGTTAAAGCACAATATTATTTGTGAAACTGCCTCAGGATCAAGCACTGTTCTGTTCTTTGGATTGCTGTGAGTCAGAGCCCACTCCTTAACACCTAACAACAGTAACACTAATACAACAAAAGGTCCCTAGGTGGCACAAAGTGTTTTCATTGATCTACTGACCCAAATGTTGATGTTTCAAAGCTTTTAAAAGGCATCTTGATAGACCTGAACATCTGTTTCTGAAGGAAAAGAACCCAAACCAGCAACCAAAACCCTGTATAGCATCTGCTCCTCCACTATGCACACGCCAGATCATTATGAATTATAATGCACTGTACGATAACTAACATAAATGTCAACACCATCTATGCACTAATCTTGCCAAGAAGCCAACACAGAATCTTTAAACAGAAATAAGAGTAAAAAGGCCATGTTAAAAAAAAAAAAAACAAAAAACCACAGGGTTGACATAAATAAAATTCAGACTAGGAGAAACTTTTGAACAAATTCCTAGTTCCCTTCATAAGTAAATACCCAATAAAGAAAAAGGGAATAGGAATTTATGTCTTTAAAATTTTCTACCTGGACCTTCCTGGGATGTCTATTCAAAGAAAAACAGCAATGAATGAGACAGAAAGAAATGTGAACACCAATAGGATATGTAATAGTAATAGTTTTTCTTTGGATATGATAATATTTTGGTTATGATAAAAATAAAAATAAGTATTCATCTCTTAGAGATACATATAGAGACATTTATAAATAAAATTCTTAAAATAATTCAGCATAGAAGAGGGAAGGAAGACACAAATGTAACAATTGCTGCTTTATTTAAATCAATTAACATTTATTGAGTGCATGGGTTATTTTTATTCATTTTTTAAAATACTTGAAATACTTTGGGTTGACACGGTGACTGCAGCAATGAATTTTAGTGTGTCAGATATTATGAGACTGGCACAGAATAGGACAGTATTCAGACTGGTTGTTCAAAAGGTCTCTGAGTTGTGCTTGACTCAAAGGCATCTAACAACAAAACCTATAAAAATACCATGTAATATAGTAATTTATAAAATGCTTTGCCACAGTGCTTCTTGGAGTCAAGGATGGTGAAGCTTTGCATGTTGTCGTTGTTGTTACGTGCCGTCAAGTCACCTGTGACTCATAGCGACCCTATGTATAACACCTCTGAACCCTGCCCTATCCTGAGCCAATGCCTTTGACACACCTACCTCCGTTACCCCAGTCATTGAGTCAATCCATTTCATCCTGGGTCTTCCTCTCCTGTACTGTTCCTCCACCCTTCCAAGCAAGATGTCCCTCACCAAGGACAAATCTCTCCTTATAACATGTCCAAAGTATGTAAGACAGAGCTTCAGAATCCTTGCCTCCAAGGAGCAGCCTGGTCTCGCCCTCTCCAGCATTAACCTGTTTGTTCTCCTAGCAGTCCATGATATATTCAGCACTCTTCTCCAGCACCACGGTTAAAAAGCATCAAAGCATGTTAGGAGAGGCCTTTCCTTGGAAAAGGACATCATGCTTGCAAAGACAGAGGGTCATCAAAAGAGAGGAAGACGCTCAATGAAATGAATTGGCACAGAGGATGTCGCAGTGGGATCAGGCGTGTCAGAGATGATGACAGTATAGTATATGACAAGGTTCAGTTCTGTTGTTCATAGGGTCACTATGAGTCATACTCTCTACTATACAGCACTTAACAACAACTAGTTGACATTGGTATTTACAATGCAACTAAGTATATAAGTTCTTACTAGATTTATTACTGTAGGAGATATTATTAGGAATGTACAACCTTTATAAAGATCTTGAATCTGTGATTTTGTAATGTTCAAGCACAGTTCCATTATAGGCTATATATTGTCAAACAACACAGAGAGATAGATCAGCTGGCCCAGTGGGCAGAAGGTGATGCTACCAAGCCGAAGGTGGGTGACTTTTAATCTGCGGCCCTCGGGCCTGTCTTTCATTATTTTTGTTCAGACGTTCCTCTAGGTCGTATAGCTCTGGTGTACAAGTTGCCATCCCGCGGTCACTTTTGGTTGCTGTGAGGCTGAACACTGTGACACTGTGTGTCAAATGCATTAATGGCTGGCTACCCAATGCGGACGGAAAGTGGGGTGGAGCTCCCTGATTAAACAAGCGTGGAAGGAGGACTGGCATCCACTTCCGTAATAGCTTGCCTGCGGAAACCCTGTGAACCTGGAGAGAGGATGAGAAACACTCAAGCATCGAGGACTCTCCTTCATAGGGTCGCTATGAGTCGCCTGAGACTCGACAGCACTTAACAGCAACAACATTGTCAAAACTACATTTTGGAGGGGAAAAGTCCAAGTTTTAATCAGTTATATACAATAGTTCCAGAAATATATGATGTTCAATATATTGTTGCCACACTTAGTACTCTCATTTTAAAAGATGAGAAAATAAGAGATGAAAATTGCCTTATTCATTGTGTGCTGATTGTCATGTCCTTGATTATTAATATTGTTGGATATTTAAATGCATATCATTACGAGTATGTGAGAGCGTGTATATGCATTTCCTACTATTTCTATTAAAATCTTTTTAACTAACTTTTATTTCTTAAACTGTAAGACATTTTCCAATAGTAAAGTATTGTTTCTTTTTCTGTCACACATACAGAAAATGCTGTCTTATTTCATTGTTTTTCTTTTAAATGTGTTCATTTTTTTTGGCAGATGAGTTTTCCTTTTTGGTGTAGTTACTTTAATCAATCATTTCTTTTGACCTTTTCCAATGAGGTTTCTCCCTAGCCCCTGCTTTTGACAATACAAGATCAGTGAAGCATTTTTAAATTGTTCATTAATTGATTTGATCCTGAGATGTTGGTCTCTTCTTTGTCTGTGGTGCTGATTTCCTTTCATTTCTTTGTCTGCCGTGATCTCTGCCAGCTTGGGCTGTGAGAGACAAGTTGTGCCTGTTTTCAAGGCTATTCAAAGCTGGACAAGCTCAAGTTGTCCAGAGCTGCTTTGCAGTCTGAATTGACTGAGGAGTCCTGGCTGTCAAAGAATGTGGTCTCAGCGGGGATTTCCTGGCATTGTGCTGAGAATCATTATTAGTGTAAAGGTTGTGGAAGCCAGCCTGTGACTACAGAATTGCCTTGTCTTACTGTTTGAGCCTGTGGTTATTATGCAGACTAGATCAGAGCAAGGAAAGCAGAAGAGAAAGAGCTGAAAGCCGTCAACATTTTTGAAGCAAAATTTAATTATTGTTGACATTGCTTCTGTGTCATGCATTAAATTATTCTCCCCTATATATGTCAATTTCATAGACTCGTGTTTCTATGTAATGAAATGACATGATAATTATGTAATGATTTAATCATCCCTATTATTTGATTTTGGAAGCAGGAGTGGCATCTACTTCCTAAACAACATGCCTCTGGAAATTTCTATGAACTTTGATAAATGTCAATAGTTATAGAAAGGCTTAAAGGCCTTTTGTTCACAGGGTCACTATGAATCATGCTCGACTTGACAGTAAGCAAAAACAATAACAACAACAATTATTTGATTAGTCAGTCAGTTGTAATGAGATTAGCTTTGGATGAAACCCCTAAGGTCGCAACCCTCATTTCATGTGAGGGGACTTTCCTTGGCTTATAGCTCACATTACCTTTTGTCTTAAAATAGCAAAGATGTGAGAGAAAGGAACAGAAAAAGAGGGACCTGAGCACCAAGAAAGAAAATCCTGAAGTGAAACACATGTTTTGGGCCTGAAATCCTGGTTTGAAAACTGCCTTGACTCAGGAAAATGTTCTCAAGACACATGGAGATTTCTAAGGAGCTCTGGGACTATGACTGACACCCTCTCTTGGGCTTCTGAGGTTGTAAATCATGAGAGGAGATAGCCTCTCTCTCTCTCTGTGTGTGTGTGTGTGTGTGTGTGTGTGTGTGTTACTTTTTAAAAAAAATTAAAATTTTTATTTTATACTGGTTTACTTAACAAAGTTCATATCCATTGTTTTTTACACCACATCTTTCCCATTTCCTTTACCCACCCCTCTTTCCACCCATCAAATTGTGTGACCCTATGATTAACCACCCATCTGATCCCACCCCCACACATCTTCACCCCTCTGTTCCCACCCTTCCCCGCTTGGATCCTCATACACATTCTACAACAATGGTCTTATACCGTGTTTATCCTCATGGGACTGAGCTAGTTCACTTAGCATAATATTCTGTACCTCCCAAGTCAGGTAATAAGTTACAAAATCATTGCTCCTGCATGCTGTGTAATATTCCATTGTGTGACTGTACCATAGTTTCTTGATCCATTCGATTGTGGTTAGACATTTGGACTGTTTTCATGTTCTTTCGATGGTGAACAATACTGCTATGAACATTGGTGTACAGGTCTCCATTTGTACCTCAGTGCTCTCTCCGTCAGGGTATATTCCAGGCAGTGAAATAGCTGAGTCGTAGGGAATTTCTGTGTTCAGCTTTTTGAGGAAACAACAAACTGCCTTGCAGAGTGGTTGTACCATTTTATATTCCCACCAACAATGTGTAAGGATTCCTATCTCACAACATCCTTTCCAACATTTATTACTTGCTGTACTGTTAAACTTTGTTGCTGCTATTGGTGTAAGATGGTATCTCATTATGCCTTTGATTTTCATCTCTCTTTTGCCAGTGATTTTGAGCATTTCTTCATGTGTCTGTTGGGCATCCAAATACCTTCCTCTGTGAAAGTTCTTTCCATGTCTTTTGCCTGTTTTGTAATTGTGTTATCAGTCTTTTTTTTCTTTTGGAGGCCCTGAAGGATTCTGTAAACTATTAATATGTGATCCTTGTCTGAAATAGTATAGCCAAATGTTTTTTCCCCAGTCAATAGGTTTCCTTTTAACTCTGCTGGAAAAAGTGTTTGATATGCACAGGAATTTAATCTTTAGAAGGTCCCATTCATTAAGTTTATCCTCTCCAGATTGTGCATTTCTGGCTGTATTTGACTGTCTCTTTATACCATAGACTAGGCTTTCCATGCTTGATCCCAGTTTTTCTCTGAGCTAGCTTTATTGTTTTAGGCTTTACTCTCTTGAGTTGATTTTTGTGTATGGTGTGAGATGTGGATCCTGTTTCAGCTTTCTGTAACTAGCAGTCCAGTTTTGTAACTCCATTTGTTGAAGAGGTCATTTCCCCATTTGATGGGTTTAATTTCCTTGTTGAGTATCAGTTGACCATGGATATCTGGGTCTACTTCTGGATTCTCAATTCTGTTCCCCTGGTCTATGTGCCTGTCCTTGTCCTAGTAGAAAACTGTTTCAGTTAATACCACTGTGTAGTAGGTTTTGAGTTCAGGGAGTGCTATGCCTCCCACTTCATTTCTGTTTTTCAAAAGTGCTTTGCTAATTTGGGGTTTCTTGCCTCTCCAAATAAAAATAAATGTGACAATTTTCCTTTCAATCTCCTTGAAAAATGAATTTTGTATCAGTATTGGGATTGAATCTCAACATCACAAAAACAAGGATTCTTACACCACTGGGCCAATTGACGGCATCAGTATGGATGATGAAGCAGCTGAGATAGTTAACAATTTTAGTTCGCTTGGCTACACAGTCAACAGTCTCGGTACCAGCAGCCAGGAACTCAAGAGATGAATTGCATTGAGAAAGTCAGCTGTCAGGGACCTCTCCAGAGTACTGATGAACAATGATATCAGGCTGGAGATTAAGATGTGCTTGATCCAGACTATAGTCTTTGCAATTGTGTGCTATACATCAGAGAGCTGGACAGTGACTAGGGATAATAGAGAATTTATGCCTTTGAGCTGTGGTGCTGGAGAAGAGTGTTGAATATACCATAGACTGCTAGGAGAACAAACGGGTTTGTCCTGGAGAGGGTGAAACCAGGCTGTTCCTTGGAGTCAAGGATTCTGAAACTTCATCTGACATATTTTGGGCATGTTGCAAGGAGGGACCAATCCTTGGAGAGGGACATCATGTTTGGGAGAGTGGAGGGTCAGCGTAGGTGAGGAAGACCCTCTATGAGATGGATTGATTCAGTGATTGGAATCGTGGGCATAGGTACGTCAGAAACAATGAGGTTGGTACAGGATGAAGCAGGGTTTAGGGCTCTTGTACATAGGTCACTATGAGTCGCAAGCAACTCTATGCCACACAACAACAAGATCAACACTGAGATTGTGTTCAATATGTATATAGCTTTTGGTAGGATTGTCATCTTCACAATAATGAGTCTTCCTATACATGAACAGGCAAATTTTCCCATTTCTTTAGGTCTTTTAGAAATGGTCCGGCAGAAATGTTCTGTAGTTTTCTTTGTATAGGTCTTTTGTATCCTTACTTAGGTTCACTCCCAAGTATCTCAATTTGTGGTTGGCTATTATCAATAACTGGAAGCAGGAGCTGCATCCACTTCCGAAATGGCTTGCCTCCAGAAACTCTATGTACGAACAGTGCGCAGGACGTTCATTCATAGGGTCGCTATGAGTCGTCTACAACTCGATGGCATCAAACAACAACAACACAACATTGTCAATAATATTGATTTCTTGGTTTCTTCTCTGAGTTCTCTTTGTTACTGTAGAGGAATCCCACTGATATTGATCATATATTCTGCCACTCTACTAAATTGGTCTACTAGCTCTAACAGTTGTTTTTGTTGTTATTATTGTTGAGTCCTTAGGGGTTTTTTTGTGTACCCTATCATATCATCTGCATACAGCAATGATTTGACCATCTCTTTGTTGTTCTGGATGCCTTTTATTTCTTTCTCTTGTCATATTGCTCAAGCAAGCATTTGAATAGAAGTGGTGACAGTGGCCATCCTTGTCTTGTCCCTGTTCACAAGGAAAATGAGATTGCCTATTTTTGTTCCTCAAATCTGGCAGTAGGTTAGAAATGCTCATAGTCTTTTAAGTTAGAAGTACAACATTTATGATTGTGGCACCAGAGCTCCATAGACATTGAAAAGAAACAAAGAACCTCTGTAGAGCCAACAGAAAGAAAGTTTTCACTCAACAGCCAAGTTGACTCCCTGCATTCAGACTTCTAACTTCCGACTTCTAACTTCCTAAATATGAAAGAATAAATTTCTATTTGTTAAAGCTATCTTCTTGTGCTATTTTTGTTAGAGCCCCAAATCAACCTCACTGTTATTAAGTCAATTCCAACTCATAGGGATCCTTTATTGCATTTCTCAGGTTGTAAATCTTAACCAGAGGGATATTGCCCATCTTTCTCCGGCAGAGCCTCTGGTGAATTCAAACCACTGAAGAAGAATATCCTTTTTTGGTTAGGAACACAACACGCTACAGAGCTTCTTAGAGACTCTGTCCACCATGATACAGAAGTTATTTAGCAAAATACTGGAAGAATTTCATTCTTATATACAGCTTATTTTAACTTCTGAAGTTACCAAATTTTCCCATAATCTTTAATGTATCCAGCATCTCTACTAAGTAAAGCACTGCACTTAATACTTCATCCTTCTCTGTTTATACTGCTCAGAATTAGAAGGAAAAGGAAAGCAAATGAATTTAGAATTCTGACTTTTTGTTTAGAAGTCTTGTTATTTTGAGAAGGAACGTTCTGAAACACATTTTTTCTTACTATTTCTGTCAATTTAAAATTTGTAATAAAGTAACTCTAGAACTTGATTTTAAAACACCCAAACAATGAAGAAGGCTTAAAATAAAAAAATAGTCCCTCATTCCACCTTCATCTATCTTCAATCTCTCTTAGAATAATTTTATGTTTTTTAATATTGAACATAACATGGGTTGCCAAGATAACAGACAGCTCTGTCCTGGAGAGGGTGAAGCCAAGTTGCTCCTTGGAGACAAGGATTTTGAAACCCTCATATATTTTGGGCATATTGACAGGAGAGACAAGTCCTTGGAGAAGGACCTCATACTTGGAAGGGTGGAGGGTCAGTGAAGAAGGGAACGACCCTGGATGAGCTGGATAGAGCAGTGACTGTGGTAATGGGATCAGGTATGTCTGAGATTGTGAAATTGGCTCAGGATAGGGCAGGGTTCAGAGCTGGTGTTCACAGGGTCTCTATGAGTCACAATTGACTCCACAGTACATAACAACAATTTTCTGGTTTGGGGCTGCCTTGTATGTCTGCATCATAAATCTAAATAGAAACTTCTTGGTTAGCCCATCATCTTAACCATGTCTATGGGTGATACATGAATGATTAGTCATTTATTTATTAATATACGTCATCTGCTCTTCATTTGGGAATATGATACCTTTTCAAACCTCTATGAAGGTGAATTGAAATTTTTTGTTAGGCTTTTTAAAAATTGTTATAAAGTTATATTCATTTCTCCATGTAGCATAGTGGTTTTGTTGCTCAAAATAGCTTTTATAGGTCATTACCTTTGACCTTTGCCGCATATAACTTGGCAGGAACATGCAAATAAGGTGCGTAGACTAATGATGAAGTGATTGGATTGCTTTGCCACACCATCAGTTTAAACTGATCAAATTCAGCAGCAGAAATTGTGAATCTTGCTACTAGCAAGAAGTAGAGAATGCATGTCCTTTGGGACCACAGATTTCCTTTGTATGTCAGACCAAGGCCCAGATAAGAGCAACACCAGCAGCAGCAGCAGCACCATTGGAAAACCAGAGATTGGCATGAGAGAGAACTGACTTGGGACAGCTGTACCAGAGAGCCAGAGCCAGGGACCTTTTCTCAAGCTTGTTTAAAGAATAAGATTTGGTGAGGTGAGAGGAACACCATAACTGCCAGGACTGAAAGAGCTCTGGAACACTGATCCAAAACCTCCACTTGTCAAATTATGCAAACCCATGATTTCTCCCCTGCCCACCCTCACTCCTCTGCTTTCACCCCTACCTTCCCTTGAATCCCCATATATGTTATACTAGTTATTCTATTTTTACAATAATCAAAATGTTCCTTCTCTTTCTGTTATTTCAAATAATGCAACATTAAAAATTATTACTTCTTTTTTTAGTTATTACTTCTAAAATAAAATTTTAAAACATAAGCAGAGATTTGTGTAGAAACTTATATAATTCTAGATCAAAGACTATACAAATGTTAAAAGTTTACAGTTTATTTTCCAATTGCTTTGAAGAAAAAAAGAGTTTTATACATTAGTGTAAGACCCTCAAATTGGCACAAAATATATAATGGAATTTAGAAACAAAATTCCACGTTTATGAAGTTGAAACTATGTCTTTTAATTATTTTGTTATATTTTTTCATTGTTTATGAGGTTACCATTCTTTGTTTTTAATTGGCTATTGTTTCCTTTCCAATACATTATTAGTTTCTTTGTTGATTTGGAAAGATCATGCTATTTAAAGGTCTCATTTTAAAACTTTGATACAGATAAAAATTTGCTCTCAATTGAAGGTGCCTGCTTATGATATGAATGGATGCCTTTGAATTGTGATGTTGGTGAAGAGGGTTGGATATATCATAGATTGCCAGGTCAAACTAATTCGTTTTAGAAGACCTGGAACCCAAGTGCTCCTTAGAGACAAGGATGGTGTGACGCCATCCCACATACTTTGAACATTTTGTAAGGAGGAGTAAGTCCTTAGAAAAGGACATTATAACTAGAAAAGGAGAGGTTTTACAAAAGAGAGGAAACCCCTCAATGAAATTAATTGACAGAGTATCTTCAACAAGGATACCCTCCACCAGGATAACCCTTCACATCTGCCAAGTCCCTTCAGAAAATATCTTCCATTGTCCAACCCATGATCTGGAGGGTAGAGCTGGGAAGTAAGGGGGTCAAGGCACTGGGCTAAGGGTGGGGTCAACACTGTAACTAATGCTTAACTCCACAATAAGGGATTTATCTTTCACTGCTCCACAAATTGCTTGTCTGTCAGATACTCCTCTAAATCTGAACATTCAGATTAAGACAGACTAGGAAGAAGGATTGGC
>NW_006399887.1:6288537-6299373 GCF_000299155.1 Elephantulus edwardii
GATAGAGCAGGGTTTAGGGCTGTTGTGCATATGGTCGCTATGAGTTGCAAACGACTCGATGGCACATAACAACAACAACATCTTCAACAATAGGCTGAAGCAAGGCAGAGATTATAAAGTGAAGAAGGATTAAGCACTGCTTTAATCTATTGCACGAAAAGCCATAGCTGACTCCATGATGTCTAACATTTTGCAGTGTAAACCTGAGACATTCAATCAACTTCTCTATTTTCTGAAGGCATCCTCATATGTGACTTATACCTATGGTCATTAACATTGCTAAAATGTAAAAAGGTGATGGCAAAAGCAATAAGCAAGAGAAGCACCAGAGGAATTGTCTTAGTTAGATTCTTAGTCCAAGAGAAGTTACTGGAAGGAAATAAAAAAGAGTAGAAACCTCCAAAAAACTAGAAGAAACCATCAAGTATCTAGCATAGGGCATGACACAGGGCTTTCACTTCATAATTACTTGGCGAATGAATGCGTCACAGAACTCTGAGCAAGGAGAGGACTGCAGAGTCGCTGGCAATGGGATCTAGTCTTTCATTCATTTCTGTGATTTGATAAGTAAATCAAACAGATCAGGAAATCTTCTTTTGTTATAGTTTTTCTGCATCCCTGAGAATAATCGTATCTACAGTACTCTTTCACGGTGATGTTGTCAGAATTAATTAGTTGATGCTGTCAACAATGCCTAAGCTCTTCAGAATAAAGTTGGACAAATATAAGCAGTTCTTATCAAGTTATCACACATCATAGAAAGGTTATTAAATTCACATTCCAGGCAGATACAATTGCAAAAATTAGTGTTTCCTTAAATAGCAGATGGTTTGGGTTGTTTCTATAGCAATATCTTGCAAGTGTTTTTTAACATTATTCTCTTTATGGAGAGAATTCCTGTTTTCAAGAAGTTTTAATTGTTAAAACAATGTAAGAATCACATCAAAGATAATTTGCTAGGGAAAAGGAAACCAGATTGTTGAAAGGTACAGCTGTTGTTAATTTACATTGCATTTTCTTAATTGTTAATGGATTCCCCACCCACTACTGTGCAGTTGTTTCAATTAATAATGACCCTGCATCAGGAATCTGAGACTGTAAATCTTCTCAGGAAGAGACTTGCCATCTCTTTCTTTCAAAGCAGCTGGTAGATTTGAACTGCTGACCTTTTGGTAAGCATCCCGACACACTACAAACTATATCATCAGTGCTGCTATGCTGATGATCATTATTGTTGTCGTGTATCATGTTCAGAAGGGTAGAGGGACATCATGAGTGAGGAAGACCCCAGATGAGATGGATTGATACAGTAACTGGGGCAATGGAGGGTTGGTGTTTCGGAATCAGTGTGACTGGCTCAGGACAGAGCAGGCTTCAGACCTGCCGTACACGGAGTTGTTATGGGTCACAGGTGACTCGTCTGTGTATAACAATCACCATGAAGTTGGAAGTGACCCATAGCTTACTCTCTGGCAGGTTTTCAGAGACAGTAAATCAAATGGGAAAAGACTGCCCATCTTTCTCCCATGGAGTAGCAGATGGATTTGAACCACGTACCTTGGAGTTGGCAGCACTATTCCTTACCACTATATATTTGCGACTAAATAAATAGTAAATATCCTGTGGATTTGAGCCAAATGCACAGACATATGTATGAAAAAGAGAAAAGTAATTACTTTTACAACAACTCAGATTATTAATTCTATTTAAAAGAAACCCCAATATTTTAGAACCCTACAATGGTTAATGTTAAAGTAGAGGGGAGATGAAAAGGAGGAAGATTCTCAACAAGAAAAACTGATGTAATGATTGCCCCAGTGGACTGTGTTGTGAGGATAGTGCAGTATCAGCCATGTTTCTTTTTGTTGTATTTACTGTTGCTATGAGTTGGAGCAGCCTTGGTGACACTTAATAACAATAATGGTTAAGTACTGAAAGGTTAGTGATTTGAACTCAACTAATGCCTTTGTAGGAGAAAGACCTGGTTATGTGCTGGACTGTACTTGTTATTACAGTTGCACAAACCCTACAGGACAGCTCTGCTCTGTCACAAGAGGTCACTGTGTGTCTAAATAGACTTGAGAACATCAAACAACAACAATCTTAGTTTCCACACTACTGAATTTATCTGTAACATTTGTGTCTCATCTGAATTCCTTACTGTGGGTAAACTCTTTTTCTCTGTGAGATTTCTGACCACAAGGCAAAGACGATAATCCACGTTGGCTTGTATGAATAGCTCTTATCACTGGGAACAGTATAGTTTCCAGAATCTTTTCAGGGGATTAATGCGGATATTGGAAAAAAAGGGATTATAAAGTTGTTGTGGCAGGAATAGTAAGTGTAAGGAAACAAAATCTAGAAATCTTATCTTTTGTTACATTGTCAAAATAGTTTGTTTGAGAGTAAAGAGTTAGGATGCCATTGATAACCTTTGAATCCAGCCAAGCCAGAAACAACCACCATGTGAATTTTCTTATTAAATGATCCCTTAGATTTCCTTTTTTTTTTCCTCACAAAATTTGTAGAATTTTCTATTTCTTGTTAAACCATAGTGTCTGGTTGTCTATATAGAAATGAGCTGTATACCTCCTGGAATCTTCAAGTGAAGCAAACAGAAAAGGAAATTCTCCCCACACAGTGCACATAAGTATAGAAGAGAATACTAAAGGTAGAGAAGCTAGAAAGAGAAAAAGTGATTTATGGAAAAGCACCAAGTTAAGGGAGATACTGGGAAGCATTAAGAAATGTAAACATATTTGGAATGATCAGTAATAAAATATTCAAGAAAATAATAGGGAATTAACCTGATTTTTTTCCAAAGGCTTTGAATATTATGCTAAATCAGACTATATTTATTTACAGTAAAGTGGTGTATGCTAAGCAAATAATCTCTGAGTTTAGACTATATGAAAAAGAACATGACATATGGAGTAACATGACAACGTGTAACGTGCTGATAAAAACAACCTTCGTCCAATATGACTTGAAGCACGTATTGATGAAGTGCAAAGACTACAGACTGAGTATAGAATACACCTGAATGCAAAGGAGTATCCTCACCATTGGAACAACAAAACATATTTGATTTGAGTTTATTCCAATACAAGATATTTTTTTTTTAAATTAGCAAAATGCACAAAAAGTTAAATCCACAATTAACACCCATAGTATCAACAGCCAAGAAATACAAAAGATACGTTGCACTGAGAAATCCTGTTGTCATGGACCTTTTAAAGTGCCAAGGATCCCAATTTTAAGGTTCATGTTTGCTTGATGCAAATCATAGTATTTTCAGTTGCTTTTGATGTATGCAAAAGTTGGAAATGAAAGAAAAGATCAAGATGGTATTGACAAAGCATAATGATTATACCATGGACTATCAAAAGAACAATTAAATCTGTCATGGAGGAAGTGCTAAGGGTTCTTCTTAAAAGCTGTTTTTGTTACGTGCCTTCGATTGGCCTGCAACTCATAGTGTCCCTATGTACAACAGCTCTGAAGCCTGCCCTGTCCTGAGGCAGCCTCTCTGACTTCGACACATCTATCTCCCCAATCATCCAGTTACTGTATCAATCCATCTCATCTGGGGTCTTCCTCCCCTTTGCTGTCCCGCTACCCTTCTGAGCGTGATGTCCTTCTCAACAGACCAGTCCCTCCTAGCCACGTGTCCAATATATGTGAGATGGAGCTTCAAAATCCTAGCCTCCAAGCAGAAACTTGGTTTCATCCTCTCCACAACAGATCTATTTGTTTTCTTGGCAGTTGATGCTTTGTTCAAGATTCTCCAGTAGCACCACAGATCCAAGACATCAATTCTTCTTCTGTCATACTTAGTCATTGTCCAGCTCTCCTATGCATACCAAGTAATTACAAAGACCATGTCCTAGATTAGGCACACCTTAGTCTCTAGACTGGCATCATTGCTTTTTAACACTCTAGAGAGGTCCCTAACAGCAGATTTTCCCAGTCAATTTGTCTTTTGATTTCCTGACTGCTGGCTCCGAGAGTGTTGATTGTGGAGCTCAGTAAGTTGTAATTGTTAACAACCTCAGCCTCTTCTCCATCCATCATGGTGTTGCCAATTGGCCCATTGGTGAGAATCTTGGTCTTCTTGATGTTTAGCTTCAATACATATTGAAAACATCAGTTCTTGACCTTCTGCAGTAAGTGCTTCAGGTCCTTCTCAGTTTCAGCATACATGGTTGGTGCATCTGAATAATGCAAGTTAGTGATGAATCTTCCTCCAATCCTGATGCCAAATTCTTCCTCATAAAGCCTAACCTCCTGAATGATCTCTTCTGCATATAGATTAACAAAGTATGGAGATAGGACACATCTCTGACACACTCTATTCCTGATTTTGAACCACGCAGTGTTTCCTGGCTCTGTTCTGGTCCAAGTATGGGTTTCACATAGCACAATTAAATGTTCTGGGATTACCAGCCTCCTCAGTGTTAGCCACAATTTGTTATGATCCCCATAGTCAAATACCTTTGCATAATCAATGAAACACAAACATTCTTCTGGTACTTTTTGCTTTCTGTCAAGATCCATCTAACATTGACAATAATGTCTCTAGTGCCACAACCTCTTCTAAATCCAGTCCAGTTGTTTCTGGATAATTGTCAGTAAGATTTTGCTTGCATGTGATACTAGTGATACTTTTTGATAATTTCCATAACTCTGTCAAGTCACCTGTTTTGAATGGGAATAAATATGTATCTTTTCCAGTCAGTTGGCCAGGCAGTTGTCCTCCAGATTTCTTGGCACAACCTGGTAAACACGTCCAAAGAAGCATCTGTTTATTGAAATGTGTCAATTGGTATTCCACCAATTCCTGGAGACCTTTCTTATAAAAGGCATTTATAATAAAGAAACCATTGTGCAAAATTCTATCATTCTATCCCCAGTTTCATTTCTGTCACCAAGTCCATGTTTTTGTCTACTGATCCTTCTTCCAGATTCCCAACCTTTGCATTCAAGTCACCCATTATTACTCATGCATCTTTGTTGCTATTCAATTGTTTTCTGACTGCATTTTACTCCTCTTTGGCTCTGGATATTGCCGCATACATTTGAATGGCAGTGGTATAAACAGGTCTTACTTGATGTGTATGGATGTTATCTTGTCACTTACAACATTGCATTTCAAGATGGATCTAGAATAGGCCTTAAAGGCTAGAACTGTGACAATTCCTATCATTTACTTTGGTCATATTGTTATGTAAGTCGGTTCTTGGGGAAGGATATCATGCTTAGAAATGTGGAGGGTCAATGAAGAACAGGAAGACCTGAATGAGATGGACTGATAGAGTGACTGTGACACTGGACATGCACATGGTGGCAATTGTGAGAATGATGCAGAATAGGGCAGTGTTTGTATCTGCTGTTTATAGAGTGAAATGAGGTGACTGCATGATGCATAACAGCAATACTGTGTGTGGGTATTTGGGGCAGCAATGATTGATGGTAACAGGGTAAAAGATTAAGAACTAAAATACAATTTTATCTCAAGTGCCTGTCTAACTTTAGGTAATTACCAAGAGACTGATTATTATTCTAAGAACAAGTTTAGAAGAAAATTGCAGATCTAGTTGGTTGTTGTTGTTATGTGCTGTTGAGTTGCTTGAGACTTATCAATAGCAACCCTCTGTACAACAGCTCTGAACCCTCTCTATCCTGTGTCAATCTTATTGTCTCTGACACACCAATCCATCTCTATGAGGGTCTTCTTCTCTTGCATTGTCCCTCAATCCTTCCAAGCATAATATTCTTCTCCAGGGACTGGTCCCTCCTTGCAACATGCCAGAGTACGTGAGATGAAGCTTTAGAATCCTTGCCTGGTTTCACCCTCCCTAGGATGAACCTGTTTGTTCTTCTAGCAGTCCATGATAAATTCAGTACTTTTCTCCAGCACCATAGCACAAAAGCATCAATCCTCTTTCTATGATCCCAATCATTGTTCAGCTTTCTGAAGCATAGCAAATAATTTCAGAGACTATCACCTGGATAAGGTGCACCTTAGTCTTAGGAAGAAGTTAATTTTTAGATAATCATGTTGTTAATGTTGTTTGCTGTTGAGCAGGAACTGATTCAGAGCTGACCCTCCAGCAGTTTTTCAGAAGTTGTAAATTGCACAGGAGGAGATTACTGATCCTTCCGCCGCAGAACTTGTGGTGGATTAGAACCAAATGCCTTTGGGATTTTAGAGAAGCTTCCTACCACCAAAGCTCCCAAATAGTAAGAACAAGTTTAGGAGAAAGTTACAGATATAGTCTGGGAGAAGTTAATTTTTAGATAATTGTGAGAAATACAAAATTAGATATTTAATTACCAGTTAAATATATAGGCCTGGATCTCAGAATATAGGATCACATAATAGATTTAGTAGACATCAGCTATACAGCTTCTAGGGAAAGATTCTGATAGCCTTGTGGTAAGAAGCTGCCTTGCAATCCCAAACCCACCAGCTGCTTAGTGGGAGGAGGATGGGCGGTCTTCTGTGCAATTACTGCCCACTGGAGCATCATCTGTGGGTCATTTCCAACTCAATGACACCCAGAAACAACAACAGGGAAAGTTTGATGTTTCAAATTTACAAAGGTTTCTCCAATAATGTTTAAATATTTGAGGTTTTAAGACCAAAGAAGAATTGCCATGGAGAAAGTATCATTGTTCACTGTGTATAAATCTTATCAGAAGGGCAAGGAAAGGTTAATGCTTGCGTATTTCTGGAAAACAATCCACCTGAGATTTGTGAATCCTCATGACAATATTCTGATTGTAGTTGATAGAATTCTCAGTTTCTTCATATTTGGTTTGAGTGGTTGGTGTATAATTTCTAATAATAATCCTACTTAAAGGCCATCCTTGTATGTGTATGGATATTTTTCCTACCACTGACAGTGTTACACTTCAAGGTTTTAGATCTTGAATTGTTCTTGTTGATAATGAACAAAATGCCATTCCTCTTCAATTTATAATTTTTTTCTGTAGTAAAGCATGGTTACCCAATTCATACTGGCCCATACAAGTCCATTTCTGCCCACTAATGTCTACTGTTTTGATCTTTTTTAATAGCTTACCATTTTCTTAGATTCATGCTTAAAGCACAAAAAATTGAGACTATCTACAAGCCTGCAATCTGAATTTGATTGAATATATAATCAGAATAGATTAATAATAAATGTGATTAGAATGCAAAAGTTGAAAATAAAGAAGTATTGGAGGCTGGAGATATAGCCTTGGTGATAGAAATGAAGCTGGATATCACATGAGAGGATTTTGCACTACCAACAATCTGTTTATTGCATATACTTTGCAAATAAATGTCTGGATCTCACCTCATGAGATACACAGGTCACAAATCAACTATGTCTATGGAAAGAGAATAGTAGAGAAGCTAAATATTGCCAGTTAAAACAAGGGTAAGGGCTATCTGTGAAACAATTCCGCATATGCAAATTCAAATTGAAGCTGAAAACAGAAATAGGTTCAAAAGAGGCAAAATCTGATCGTGCGTGTATCCCACTTGATTATAGAGACCTTTTCAAGAATAGGTCTTATACAAGACAAAAAAACCCCCACAAAACTATGAGATGACATCAAAGACATTGTGCATGAAGAATGAAAAAGATCATTGAGAAATACAGAAAAGAAATAAGACCAAAATGAATGATGACCGGGGAGATTGATAGCTTTGGAAACCCGCTGGAAGGTCAGCTATTTCTTAGTTCCTACTCGACGGCAACAGGTTTGTGTTTGTTTTTTAGCAGTGTATGTGAGTATGTTGTTAATATTAAGAAATCTGTCTCATTTCTTGTCAAAATAGGAATGATGAATAGGATCAAATTTTTTGTTTTAAATTGCTTGTAGGTGTTTATGAAAGAGATCTATGACTTACTAATTTTTAAAATTGTATTAGAACGTAAAGTTGACAAAACAAAGGGAAGAAATGCTGAAGTGAAAGATATGAATAAAATATTTCAAAAGGCAGCTTAGACGACAAACCAAAGTATTACAATGGGATGGACAAAGATGGAGTTAGACAATCAAAAGGTAAGACATGCTAGGCAATTCTCAGATTGAAAGAACTGAAAAAAGAAATTCAAGCCTTGAGTTGCAATACTTGTGTAAAAATTAAAAATAAAAATATGTTCATTATAAAAGGGAACTTTTTTGGCTTAGTGGTGAGGAACGGTACTGTTTAGTAAAAGACATGTAGTTCAAATCCACCAGCTGCTCACAGGAGAAAGGTGGGCAAGCTCCTCCTCTGTGATTCTACTACCTCTGAAAACCTGCTGAGGGTCAAGTATGAGTCAGTACATAGAAACAGCATCAACAGCTGCAAGAGAAAAAGAAGACAAAATTACTCTAAAGCTTAAGAAATAAAGCCAATTATTGCTGCCTTAAGTGTTGAAAATAGAAGTGCCACTTGATCTACAAATTTCACTACTCAGTGAAATAATAAAGAAATAAGAGTGCAACATAAGCTTTCATTCAAGAATCAATACTAATATTAAAAGACTACATTGTTGCTGTTATGCACTGTTGGGTTGCTTGTGAATCATAGCAACCCTATGTAAAAGAGCTCTGAAGCCTACTCTATGCAGAACCAGACTCAGTTACTCCAATGCATCTACTCCCATTACCCCAGTTACTGTCTCATCTAGGGTCTTCCATTCCTGTACTGTCCCTCCAATCTTCTGAGCATGAGGTTCTTCTCCAAGGACTGGTCTCTCCTGACCACGTGCCCGAAGTATATGAGACAGAGCCTCAAAACCCTAACCTCCAAAGAGAATCTTGGTTTCACCCTCTCCAAGACAGAACTGCTTCTTCCTTTTTCAGTCCGTGATATGTTCAATACTCTTCTCCAGCACAACTCACAGGCATAGATTCTTCTTTTGTCATCCTTAGTCATTGTCCAGCTCTCTGATGCATAGCAAGTAATCATGAAACCATGGCCTGGTGCACCTTATAGTCTGTTCAGACATAATCATTTGCCTTTTAATTTTTTGCAGTGTTCCCCCCCTCTGTACTGACACTTATTATCTGTACACAGATATATTTGAGAAGTTTTCCCTATAGTTTCTAGGAGCTGTATCTTTTGTGTAAGGTGTGTCCTTACACGGATTCTAAGACAATAAATAAACATCCATTGTTGTTATGTGCCTTAAAGTCAATTGCGACTCATAGTGACCCTATGTGCAAAAGCCCTGAAACCTCCTCTATCCAAGGCCAACTTTATTGACTCTGACACACCTACCGTCATTACTTCAGTTACTGAATCAATCCATCCCATCGAGGGTTTTCCTCTCTTGGGCTGTCCCTCCATCCTCCCAAGCATGATGTCCCTCTCCAAGGACTGGTCCCTGCTTCAGAATCCTTGCCTCCAAGGAGCGGCCTGGTTTAACTCTCTCCAGGTCGAACCTGTTTTTTTCTCCTGGCAGTCCATGGTGTATTTAAATCTCTTCTCCAGTGCCACAGCTCAAAGACATCAATTCTCCTTCCATCAACCCTTAGTCATTGTCCAGCCTCCTGATGCATAACAAGTAACTGTGAAGACTATGGCCTGGATCAGGTGCACCTTAGTCTCCAGAATGATGTTGCTACTCTTCAATACTGTGGAGAGTTCATTATTTTCTTTTAT
The DNA here is from genome assembly GCF_000299155.1 of Elephantulus edwardii. NCBI lineage: Eukaryota > Metazoa > Chordata > Mammalia > Macroscelidea > Macroscelididae > Elephantulus > Elephantulus edwardii. The sequence goes on from NW_006399887.1 coordinate 6,298,190, forward strand.
TTCCTTATGATATCAATTTTCACAGTTGCTTCTTTGATATATCTAAAACCTACTACAGTAAAAGATGTTGACTTCAGCTTTGCTTTTCTAAACCACTTCAATAACACACACACACACACACACACACACATCCCTCTCTTTCCCCTACTGATATGAATTTCAACGATTTTCCAGAATAAAAGACATGCAAATTAAAATTACAATAATAGCCCTTTTTTGGTCTATCATGTTAGCAACAGTTAAAATGTTTGATTAAACATTAGCTGTTTTGTACTAATAATAGAATGTAAATGGTAACTTTTTCTTTGATTGGCCACTTGATTATAACAATCAAGAATAAATCACATATCCCTTGACCTAGTAATTTCCTACATATACTCCAACTCAAACTCATTTCGAGTGTGTGAGAACCTAATCATAGCTTAACCTACATGGGTTTTCCAAGGCCATAAATTGCAAGGTAAGAGATTGCACAAATATTTCAGTGTGAAGCCACTGGTGGGTGGAAACTGCAAGAGAAGTGTGGCATTGAAGTTAGTAGCGTAACTTTCTGTGGGTTGAATCTGAAAGATATGTACAAAATGAATCACAGTTTGCAATATCAAAGGACCAAAACCAACCAATTACCAATTGTTGTATGCCGTTGAGTTGGAACTGACCCATAGCTGACTCTCCAGTGGGTTTTTCAAAGGCAGAAAATAATACGGAAGGAATTTTTTTTCAATAAAATGTTTTATCCACACAACTAAAGTAATGAGTTAAATATGTATTGATAACAAAGCAATTTCAAAACTGTAAGCAAATTTGTAATTTGTAAGCAAATTAAGGGAAAAACTGAAAAATAAAAGAGCAAAGATTTTAAATCTGGTGTTAGAAAAGAGCATTAAATAGAACATGAATTACCAAAATACCCCAAAACTCTCTTGGAAGTAATTCAGAGTGTTCCTTTGAAAGAATGATGATGAAACTTTATCTCACATACTTTGGGCATAATGTCAAGAGGTGCCAGTCCTTGGGGAAAAAAGACATCATATTGGGAAAGACAGATTGTCAGTGAAACAGAGGAAGAACCTTAACAAAATTACTGTTCACAGTGATTGCAACAGTGGACTTGAGCATGGTGTAGATTGTGAGGATGGAACAGATTAGAGCAAGGTTCTGAGCTGTTGTTCATATGACCCCTG
>NW_006399887.1:6300959-6303661 GCF_000299155.1 Elephantulus edwardii
ATAGCTACATTGGCCTAGTGGGCAGAACCTTATGTTACTAAGCCTAAGGTGGGTGATTTTAATCTGTGGACCTCAGGCCTGGTTCAAATGGGGTTTTTTGCTCACGCATTCTTGTAGGTGGTATAGCACTGGCCTGTGCATTGCTGTACAGAGGTAACTCGTGGTTGCTGTGATGCTAAACATTGTGACACTGATGTGCCAAATTCAATAATGGTTACCCATAGTGAACAGTGTTTGGTGGAGCTTCCCAAGTAATACAAGCTTGGAAGCAGGAGTGGCATTCACTTCTGAAATGGTTTGCCTCTGGAAGCTCTATGAACAGTGCTCAGGTCTTTCATTCATAGGGTCACTATGAGTCACCTATGACTCAATGGCACTTAACAACAACAATGTTCCTGGAAAAACAATTGGGGATAATGTTACATTTTGTTCTTCAGCAAAGATATATCCTTTTTGATGCAGTTTTCAATATTAATTTATAAGTACAATATTCTCTGTAAAAGTAAACACTAGGAGGAAATGAAAGTGAAGCCCTTTATCCAGATGTCATGAAATTCAGATAATAAAATACTGAATCTTGGCAAATTTAAAAACATAAGTTAAAAAATGGTAGACATCAATTTATATTAGACCTTTTCAAGCGTCTCTAATTTCAGTGAAACATAATTTGTATTGACTTTTGTGAAATGGATGTTGATTTTATCTTAATAGCAATTAAAATAATAACCAGATTTAATTCCAAAGAAATGCATTAATTTGGATAAGATAATTTTCCATACTATTTAACTTAGATAGAATCATAACATTATGTTTTTTACTACTGAAGTTCATAAACATCATCCCATTTTATGAAACCCAAGAGGGTACTGAAATCCACAGGTAGAACCAGAGATGCAAAAATCACTTAATTAAAAAAATACTATGTGTGTCAGATACAAACCAGATCTATGCTCTTTGACAAAGAGCATAAAGTTTTAAGTGTCACTGAAGGAAACTTTATCTACATGATGAAAATAATTAGACCATGCAAAAGGTCTGGCAATTTTGTTTTGCAAATAACCTACATACCAATATATCTAGATGTGGTATGATGAGGAATGTCAGCTATAAAGATAAGCTTTCTATTAGGATAAACAATTGAAACCTTTGGTAGTACCTAGTTTTCCTTGATAATATTTTCTTATTTCTTTCTAAAGACAGGGAGAGGAAGAAAAGTGTAAGCCACTCAATACAGAAACTGAAACCCAGAAGAACTCAGATATTGTATCATCTGTTTTTGTTATATGTGCCATTGAGTTAACTACAACTCATAGCAAACCTATGAACAATATCTCTGAGCCTTGCCCTATTCTGAGCCAGCCTCACTGTCTCTGAAACTCCTGACCTCATTCCACAGTAACTGTATCAGTCCACTTTATCCAGGTCTCTTTGCACAGACCTTGTACCCTTCTAAACATGATGTTCTCCAAGCACTGTCACCTTCTGACAACATACCCAAAGACTTTGAGACAGAGTTTACAAATTTTTACCTCCAAGGACAACCTGATTTCATCCTCTCTGGGGCAGACCTGTTTCTTCTTTTGGCAATCCATGCTATCTATGTTCAATGCACTTCTCCAGGACCACAGTTCAAAGACATTAGTTCTTCTCTGTCATCCTTAGTTGTTGTTCAACTCTCACATGTATAGCAAGCTATTGAGAAGACCACGGCCTGTATTGAGTGCACCATAGTCTCGAAACTGACATCTTTGCTCTTTACCAGTGTTACTGTATCAAAAAGAATTGGCTGACACAGAACCATTTTAAGAAGTAGTATATAATTAAGAAAAAATGGTAATAAAGGAAGGAGTACAAGCTGCTCTGAAGCAATTAGCAAAAAAAATAAGGCTCCAGGAATTGACAGAATAAAAGTTGACGTATTTCATTAAAGAGATAAAATTCTGGATGCTCTCACCAGGTTGTGTCAAGAAATCTGGAGGACAACACCTGGTCCGCTTACTGGAAGAGATCTGTATTTTTTCCCATTTCCAAAAAAGGTGATCCAACAAAACGTGGAATTTTTTTAAACTTTATTATTAATATTTCATGCAAGCAAGATATTACTAAAGATTATAAGAAAAAATGAGTGGAACAATACATTGACAGACAACTGCCAGAAATATAAGCTGGATTTAGAAGAGGCCACACAGTTGGGATTCATTGCTGATGTCAGATAGATCTTGGTGAAAGCAGAGAGTACCAGAGGGATGACCGTTTGTGTTTTATTCACTAGTCAAAGGCATTTTGCTGTGTGGATCAAGCCAAATTATGATTTACATTGAGAAGAAGACTTTGCGACCTAATTAATTATAAACCAGAGAGAGAAAAACCTATATTTTTAGACTCCAGATTCATGCTCTAAACTGCCTGTATTACTGAAAAGTACCCAACTACATGTTTTACTTTTCAGTAAAAACTGTAAGAAGTATTTTTCACTCTTTGAATTCTCAAGGAGATTTTGTCTTTATAAGTTCTTCTAGAGTTAGTGGTTGTGAATTAATTCTTTGCTTTTGTTTTGAAGCACTTCTAAATAAGTAACAATTCAGGTAATTTTAAAAACATATAAAAACAGGACAATTGAAAATATGGAAAAAGTATCCTAAAGCTACTTTGTTAAATAGAAATACAATGTAAGAGGTATATGGATAGATATCAGAGAGAGA
>NW_006399887.1:6305392-6308242 GCF_000299155.1 Elephantulus edwardii
ATAACAATATTTGAGAAGATCATGACCTTGATTAGGTGTACTTTTGTCTCTAGACTGAGATCATGGCTTCTCAGTCCTTTAAGAGGTCTATGCCTTCAGATTTTCCAATGCAATTAATCTTTTGATTTCCTAACTGCTGGTGCCAAGAGTATTGATTTTTGAGCTGAGTAAAATGTAGTTGATAACAACCTCAATCTCTTCTCCATTCATCATGGTTCTTCCAATTGGCCCAGTGGTAAGGATCTTTGACTTTTTTATTTTGATCTTCAATCCATATTGAAGACTATAGTCCTTGACCTTCTACAGCAAGCATTTTAGGTCTTCTTCAGTTTCATCAAACAAGTTTGAATCATTTTCATATCATAGGTTGTTGATCAGTCTTCCTCCAATCATGATGCCACACTCCTCCTCATAAATTCCTGTTTCCCAAATGATCTGTTCTGCATACAGATTGAAAGGTATTGGGACAGGATACATTCTGACGCACTTCTTTCCTGATTTTGAACCATGCAGTATTTCCTTGCTCTGTTCTGAGGACCGCGTGTTTGCCCAAGTACAGGTTTAGCATAAGCACAATCAAGTGTTCTGGGATTCTCATTTTCCTCAAGATTAGCCACAATTTGTTGTGATCCACATAGTCAAATGCTTTTGCATAGTCAGTGAAGCACAGATAGACATTCTTCTGGTATTCACTGCTTTCTGCCAAGATCCATCTGACATTGGCAATATTGTCTCTCTCTTCTAAACCCAGCTTGTATTTCTGGTAGTCCTCTGTCAATGTACTGTTCCAGTCATTTCTGGATAATCTTCAGCAGGATTTTGTGAGTGTGTGCTATTAGTGATATTGTTCGATAACTTTCACACTTTATTGGGTCACCAGTTTTTGGAATGGGAATAAATATGGATCTCTTCCAGTCAGTTGGCCAAGTAGTTTTCCTCCAGATTTCTTGATACAACTTGGTGAAGACATTTAAGGCAGCATCTATTTGCTGAAATCTGTCAATTGGTCTTCTATCAATTCCTGGGACTTTATTTTTTTTGCCAAGTCATTCAGAGCTGCCTGAACTTCCTCCTTCATCACTATTGTCTCTTGTGCATGTGTTGTTTCTTGAAATTCTTTTTTGATTCAATGACTATTTATACTCCTTACATCTTTTAAAGCTTCATGAATCACTCAATATTCCACCCATAGCATCCTTAAGCATTGCAACTTATAGCTTGAATTTGTTCTGCAGTTCCTTCAGGTTAAGAAATGCTGAGTGAATTTTGTGCTTTTCATTTTTCAACTCCAGCTCCTTGCACATTTCATGATAATATTTTTCTTATCTTCCCAAGCAGCCCTTTGAAATCTTCTATTTAGCCCCTTAACTTCTTGTTTGCTTTTCTTAACTTCTCTTTGTTTTGGCTTATCTGCACTATAGTGTAATATTCAGAGTCTCTTCTGACATCCATCTTTGTCTTTCCTTTTTCTTCCTTCTTTGTAATGACCTTTTGCATTCTTCATGAATGATATTCTTGATATCCTCACACAACTCATCTGGTCTTCTTTCATTAATGTTTAAGCCATCAAACCTATTTCTGAGTTGGTTTTTAAATTCGTGTGGTATAAACTTAAGATCAAATTTTGATCCCTGGGATATTATTTAACCTTTTAAAACTTGAATTTGGACTTTCTGTTCCACAATCAGCACCTGGCCCAGTTTTCACTGCTGATATTGCACTTCTCCAATGATTCCTTCCACAGATGTAATTGATCTGATTCCTGTGTATCCCATTAGATGAAATCCATGTGTATAGCCTGCATTTAGGTTTCTTATGAAAGGTATTTGTTGTGAATAAATCATTGATTATACAGAATTCTATAATTCTATCCCCAGCCTCTTTTCTGTCACCAAGTCCATACTTTCTGACAACTAATCCTTCTTCCTGGTTCCCAAGTTTTGCATTCCAGTCACCCATTATTACTAATGCGTCTTGGTTACATGTTTGATCAATTTCTGTCTGCAACAGTTGATAGAAATCATCTATTTCCTACTCTTTGACTCTGGTTATAGGCACATAAATTTGAATGATAGTGGTATTAACAGGTCTTCCTTGTATGCGTATGGATATTATCTTGTCACTCACAATATTGTATTTCAAGATGGATCTAGAAATGGCCTATTCAACTATAAAAGAGACCCCATTTATTCTCACCTTTTCATCTCCAGCATAATAGATCATATAATCATGGGATTCAAAATGTCTCATGCCAATCCATCTCATTTCACTAATACCAAATATTTCAATATTTGTGTGTTCCATTTCGTTCTTTACAACATCTAGTTTTCCTACATTCATGCTTCTCACATTCCATGTACCAATTGTTAACTTATTACAACTTTTTCTCTGCCTTTTTGCTTCCAAATTTGAGGGCTCAACTTCAGTTGTTATATCTCTTAGTCTACTCTAAGGGTATTCTGCTGTCTATAGGGTTTTTGAAGGCCAATTATATTTCAGAAGTGGATGGCCAATCCTTCTTCCTCATTGGTCTTCATCGGATGCTTAGTGTTAGAACAATATCTGATAGACAAGCCTTTTCCCCTAGCAGATGAAAGGCACTTCCCTTAAAGAAATAACTAATACCTTCACTGTCCTCTTAACCCCAAGCATGTATGACTTGTCTCTTCCCTTTCCTTGCTATCTCCCCATTCGTTGCACACCCAGCTACCTAGTCAAACCCTCCTTTCCCCAGCTACTTCTTTTTTTAAATTTTTGTAAAAAATTTTATACTAGTTTATCCCAGCTACCTATTAATATGATCACACGACACTTTGAATGAGTACACCACGCACTGCTACTGGTCTCTCA
>NW_006399887.1:6309067-6310062 GCF_000299155.1 Elephantulus edwardii
AAGGTACAGAGTTCAAAATCACCAGCTGCTCCGCAGTTGAAGGATGGGCAGATTCCTCCTGTGCAATTAACCGCCTATGAAAACAAGCCAGAGGGTCAGCTGTGGATCAGTTCCAACTTGAGAGTACACACACACAAAAATAGAATACATATAAATCTGGTAAAGAAAATAAAGTTTAGATGACTAAGCATGGTATATAATTTTCCTTTGCATATTAGCTCTGAAGACTTGGTCATGACTTTCTTCAGTTTTATAAATACTGGTTTGCAGTGTCCACAATAGATTCAGGATGTATGTGGAGTGGACTGCACTGGCTCCTGCTTCTATTACATAACTACAAAACCTTTCAATGTTTTAGACAACTTGTCTATCATCTTTAGAGAGACAGACATACCCCAGATATTTCTGTTCCTGCCTGGTGTTATTCCACAGACCTGATTCACTGCTCTGAAAACCAGGAGAGGTAATGGTGCCTAACAAGATACAACATGGTATAAGGAAACGACGTTAAGCTTTGGAATTAGAACATTTTGATGGAAATCTTAACACTGAATACTTTGTTATATGGCTTTGTAAAAACAGAATTCTTTTTCTATAAAATAATGCATATTCCTAGGAATACTTTGTCTCAAACATATTGAGTATGTTATTAGGAGGAACCACTGCTTGGAGAGGCACATATGCATAAGAAAAGTACAGGATCTGTGAAAAAAGAGGAAGGCCCCAAACAAGATGGCTTAACATAGTGACTGGGACAATGGTTTTAAGGATAGCAAAAACTGTGAATATGACACAGGTTGGGACAAGGTTTTGCTTCTACTTGACAGCATCTAGCAATAACAAGAGAATGAAATGAGGAAAATTATACCTACCTCCATGAAGGTTGTGGAATTGGCTTTCTTGATTAAATATACTTTTGGAGATTTTTAAGAGAAAGAATAAAATATTTTCCCTACTCTGTGAGTTTCCTTTATTACCTTGTTGGAGAAGATTTT
>NW_006399887.1:6313781-6315624 GCF_000299155.1 Elephantulus edwardii
TTGAAATGAATAATAATAATAATAATTTTAAAAAAGAATGTATGATTAGAAGTATTTGCAAGACAATAGTCCAGAATAAGAGGTGCATAGCAAAGTGGCCTGGGGAGTGGGGGGAGGGAGGAAATTGTGCAACAATGAAAGAATCTTTTTAAAGATAAAAGCAAACTGGGAGGGGGTGGAGGTGGGGTGTGAGGTAGTGAGGAAAACATGCAACAAGGAATGAATGAAAATCCAAGTTTTCTGTAAATTTTTGTTAAAATCACAATTTTTTCTTTAAAAATCAGCAAAAATAAAATTAAAAAAGAGAAAATAACAAGATTCTTTTTTCCTTTCCTTTTGAATAAACTTGACATAGACAGTCAATAAGTGTTAAAGCAAACTGAAAACCTCTAAATTAGAATTTTTATCCAGTTTTACTTCTGAGTACTTCAAAGCAAAAGAGAAATTAGCTTTCTTATTGTGTGGATCAAAGTATAAATTTTATCAGAAAAAGGATACAACATCTAATGGTTTCTTTGAGATGTTTCCACCCTTTTTTAAAATGGAAAAGCAAAAAAGAAGAGCCTGCCCGTAACAGTGTTTATCAGGAATTCATCGGCAGTCACTGTGCAGTTGTTGTAAAATACAGCTTAGTATTTCATGGCAGCTTAATCCACTTTGCTTTTCATCTGTGCATCTGTGAAAAAATAGTGACAACATGAAAAATATTCTAAATCAAACATATGGGAAACTGCAAACTGCAGCCAAATCCTGTCCCAACCAAACTGTTTTTGAGAGAAAGTAGAAACTTTAAAGCTGGTTTAGAATGTAAGAGCGTTATAATGCACTCAGCTATAGCTACTTTCTCCAACTGATGATTATTAAACATACATTCCAAGCCTCACCCGAAACAGTTTCATTCAGGCTTCACCAAATGCTTAAAAAAAGGAAAATAACTTTTTGTAAACCTGTATAAAAAAACCAAAACATGCTCAAAAAGCACATATACTTGGAACTATCTCAGTATGAAATACGACTGAAAATCAAAGAAGCTTAATACTAAACTTTTGAAAGAGAGTTAGTGGATGAGATATATACATCTCTTTTTTACCATGGTGAGGTTTCTTTAGTTTTTGTTTCTTAGATTTTTGTTTGTAGGTTAGCAGCAGGGTGATGGTGTTTCTTATTCTCACCAAGCCTTACACTTTCAGGAGGTGGCCATTCATAAAAGGTAATAATATGAAAGGCCCTCATTTTGATTTGTCTATTAGGAAAAACACCAATTCCAAATATTCCTTGGCATCAAGTGAACTTCAAATAAGTTTCTTTTTTGGAGGAAAAGATGTCTTTTATAACGACCATGTTATATGTCATTTTACTTGATCCTCTATAGAGTGACATGCTTCCTCAGAGTAATGATTAAAACAGTAAAAATATGGATAAATTAACTAAGCAGTAGAGCTGTCTTACATATTCACAAGTTTTAAAAAAACCTTAATGTGCTTTTGTGTTAGGTGTCATTAAGTATCGTACACACAACACATCTGAATACTGTCCTATCCTGTGCCATCCACACCATATTGGATACACCTGATCTCATTGATGTAGCCACCATGTCAGTTCATCTTGATGGGATTCTTCCTCTCTTTCATTGATCCTCTGCCCTTCAATCATGAAACCTTTTTCCAAGGAATAGCCAATGTCCAAAGCATGGCATATGAAGCTTTGTCATCTTTGTGTCCAGGGAAGACTCTGGCTGCTCCTTTTCCAAGACATACTTGTTCATTCTTTTGGCAGCCCATAGGATATTTAGTTATGCCTCTGAGTGTGGTGTTGCAAGGGAGATCTTAGTGTATAGGGAAAT
>NW_006399887.1:6316129-6318699 GCF_000299155.1 Elephantulus edwardii
TTAGAGCTGTTGTGCATAGGGTCGCTATGAGTCGGAAAAGACTCGATGGCACATAACAACAACAACTCTAATGAGAAGGAAATAAAAATGTTGAGTGTTTGATCAAGTGCTTTCTGTGTTGTTGTTATGTACTGTCTGATCGAGTAAAACTCATAGAGAACCTATGAACAACTAATCTGAAGCCTTTTTTTATTTTATGCCATCCTCATCATCTTGACACACTTGAGCCCATTGCTGAAGTCACAGTGTCAATCTGTCTTCTTCAGGGTCTTCCTCTCCCACTGACCCTCCAATTGGCCAAGTATGATGTTGTTTATAAGGAATAGTCTCTCTTAATAACATGCTCAAAGTATGAGAAGTGAAGCGTCATCATCTTTGCCTCTAAGGAGCATTTTCCCCAAGAAATATCTGTTTGTTCTTTTGGCAGTCCATGGTCTTTTCAATATCATTTACGAATAATACAATTAAATGACATAATTTCTTCCTCAGTTTTCCTTATTCATTATCCAACTTTAGCATATATGGTGGTGCTGTTAGGTGCTGTTGAGTTGAGAATGACTCTCAGTGACCCTATAAACACCATAGGGTCTGTCCTTTCTGTGCCTCCTCCTCATCTCTGATACACTTGAGTTCGTTGCTGCAGTCACTGTATCAACTCATCTTATTGGGGGTCTTCTCTTTTGTTGACCCTCCATCTTTCCAAGCATAATATCCCTCTCCAATATATAGCCTCCCCTAGCAACATCCCATGGAAAATATCATGACTGGGGTTATTGTTGTTAGATACCATCAAATTGAGTACGACTCTGAGTAACCCTATGAAAAACATATCTCAACTCTGTCCTATCCCTTACTATCCTTACAATCTCTTACATACTGGATCCCATTGCTGTAGTCACTGTGTAAACCCCTCTGGGTGAGGGTCTTTCTGTCTTTCAGCAACACTCCATCTTTCCAAGTATGATGCCCCTATCCAAGGAATAGCCTTTCTTCAAAATGTACTCAAAGTATGTATGATGAAGTTTATTATTTTAGTCTCCAAGTGTCACTCTCCCTTCACCTTCTCCAAGACATATTGGGGTACCTTAATCCTCAAAGTTACATCCTTGCTCTTTATCACTTTGAAGATAGCCTTTGCAACAGATTTACCCAATGCAATGCATTTGATTTTTTGACTGCTCCTTTCATAGGCATTGATTGTAGATACAAGTGCAATAAAAATCTTTAATTCAACCTATTTTTTTTTTCATTTAACATGATGTTGTTTGATCTAGGTGTATGAGGGGGGTGTGTGTATGTTTATTTATGCTGAGACAGAATCCAGGCAGAGGGTTATATATAGTCTTGAAGCTTTATCAGTAAGCTTTAAGACTTCTTTCATTTCAACAAGCCATTTTTAACCATGGATCATTTAAGACATAAGTAAGTAATAAGAAATGTTTAAGCAAGCCTTTTATCTCCAATTAGGAAGAAATCAGAGCTATTTTTGAGAATAATTTAATATTAAAAATAAACATAAAATTAAACCATAAACTTTACTTACAAAATAAAAAACTATACAAATATCAAAACAGTTTGTCTATGAATTTTAAGAATTTTGGTGGTACAGTGGTTAAAGAATTAGCTGGCTAACCAAAAGTTCTGTGCATTCAGGCTGCTTTTTGGAAGCAAGGATCTTGAAGCTGCATCTCACACACTGTGAGCATGTTTCCAGGAGGGACTAATCCTTGGAGGAAGACATCAAGGACTTTGAGCTTGGTGGAAAGACAGTGCAAGAGAGGGAGGCCCTGGATGAGATGGATTGACTCAGTGACTTGAGTAAAGGGGGTAGGTGTGTCAGAGACAATTAAATTGGCTCAAAATATAGCAAGATTCAGAGGTGTTTTATATAGTGTCTATGAGTTGCAAGTTACTTGATGGCCCATAACAAAAACAAAATTGTGATTTTAGTGCAAGTTTACAAGAAAAGGTGGATTTTCATTTATTCATTGTTGCACATTTTCTTCTGTCTCCCCCATCAATTCACTTTCTTTTTTGTTTTGAATATTCATTTATTATTGTACAATTTCCTCCTTCCCCCTCACTTGCCCCTCCCCCAGTCCACTGTGCAATGCACCTCTTATTCTGGACTATTGTAATACATATAATGCCTACTTATGTACTTTTTTCCCCATCTTTTTTTGATGTTTCCTAGATCATTCAAGATTTTGCCCATCCCATCTCTCAGTGTTGCAGCTCAAGTCTTGAATTTGTTTTTCAGTTCCTTCAGCTTGAGAAATTTCAATTGAGTTCTTCTGTTTTTATTCTCTATTTCTAGGTCTTTGCACATTTAATTAAAATACTTTGCTTTGTTTGAGCTTCTGTTCAGTTCTTTCATTTCAACATCTCTTCCTTTTGTTTTGGCTTCTTGACATTCCCTTGCAACTTTCAGAGTCTCTTTTCGCACTCATTTTGGTTTTTTCTTTCTCCTGTAAAATATACATAGTATACTCTAGAGTCAGAAAATCAAAAGGGCCGAACTCGCTCAGCATTTCTTAAGCTCAAGGAACTGAAGAACAGATTCAAACCTA
>NW_006399887.1:6320214-6321892 GCF_000299155.1 Elephantulus edwardii
GGAGGGACAGCGCAGGAGGGGAAGACCCTCTATGAGATGGATTGATTCAATGACTGGGGTAATCGAGATGGGTGTGTCAGAGGCGGTGAGGTTGGCGCAGGATAGAGCAGGGTTTAGGGCTGTTGTGTATAGGGTCGCTATGAGTCGGAAACAACTCGACAGCATATAACAACAACAACAACAACAACAGTACTATGCCTGAAATGAAAACTATAGTTAGAATGATAAAAAAGTTAAAAAGTTAAAAAGACAATGTGAAGTTCTATACTAAAGTGTAATGTTGCGAATGATAGGAAATTATCCATATGCATACAAAGAAGACCTGTTAATAAGACTATTATTCAAATATATGTACCAACAGCTAAAGCCAAAAAGGAGGAAATAGAAGATTTTTTAAAAAATTTTGCAGTCAGAAATTAACCAAACATGTTGTCAAGACACATTAATGATAATTGGTGTGTAGAATACAAAAGTTGCAAACAATGAAGAAAGAAGGGTAGTTGGAAAGTACAGAATTGGTGACTGAAATGAGGCCGAAAATAGAATGAGTTCAAGGATTTATTCTTTGAAAATATCTTTTTTGAAAACAACAAAGGTCAACTTTAAACATGGACCTCACCAGATGGACTGTATAGGAATCAGACTGACTACATGGGGCAATGGGGGTTGGTGTGTCAGAATTAGCAGGACTGGCTCAGGACAGGGCAGTGTTCAGAGCTACTGTACATAGGGTTTCTATGGGTCACAGGTGACTTGATGGCACACAACAACAACAATATCTGTCAAAGAAATCATTGGATAAGCTCAATATCAGCAGTCAAAACCAGACCAAGTTCTGATCGTGGAACAGACAATTCACTACTCATGTGCAAGTTTAAATTATAGCTGAAAAAAAGGAAAATAAGTCCATGACAACAAAAACATGATCTTGAGTATGTCCCACTTGAATTTAGAAGTCATCTTAAGAACAGGCTTGAAGTGTTCAACACTAATTATCGGAGATCACATTAGTTGTAGGATAACACTAAGGAGATGAAGAGGGGGAAAGGTCAATTTGGTTGTAGTTACGCTAAATATTGATCTAAAATATAATTTGTAATGGTCAAATACATTTTCTATCAAGTGAAATATTTTTCTTTACTATTCTTTTATAGATAGACATTAATTGGACAAAACAGTTAAAAATATAGAAGATTTCCCTTTGCTCAAAAAAATAGATTTCACTTTTTTGTTATTTTGCTTAAGTAATTTACCTCTTTCCCACATGCAACACTTTAGTCTTATATTCGAAGGAGAAAATATGCCCAAATAAACTTTCTTAATTATTGGTATTGAGTAGATAAAGTGAGAGAGAGATAAAGAAAAAATTTGAAAATAAGTTGGGGCTATGTTTTTTCATTAGGTCACAGACAAGCTTAATTATTTAGTGGTGCTATAACAAACCTATCACAAGTGAATGGTTTTAACAGAAATATATTTTCTCAGAGTATAGGCAACTAATATTCTGAATTCAAGATGCTAGCTCTAATATACTTCTAGTGACGTTCATGTGGAACCTACACCTGGACCAGGAGGCTATTGTCTTAAGAGAGCAGCAAAACACGGCATGGTTTAAAACTGAGAAGGGAATGTGTCAGGGTTGTATTCTTTCTCCATACCTATTTAATCTGTATGCTGA
>NW_006399887.1:6322367-6334953 GCF_000299155.1 Elephantulus edwardii
CTGATCACTTGCTATGCATCTGAGAACTGGACAATCAAAAATAACAGAGAATTGACACCTTTGAGCTGTGGTGTTGGAAGAGAGCACTGAACATCCCATGGACAGCCAAAAAAACAACCAGATCTTGGAGAGGGTGGAGCCATAATGCTCTTTGAAGGCAAGAATGATTAGGTGATAATGAAAGTGCCTCACACACATTGGACGTGTTACTAGGATGTGCTATTTTTTGGAGAAGGACATGATTCTGGGAAGGGTGGAGGGTCAGCAAAGGAGAGGAAGATCCTCAACCAGGTGGACTGGTATGCTGATTGCTGCACTGGGCTCTTGTGTGTCAGAAAGTGTGAGGATGGCACAGGATAAAACAGGGTTCAGATCTTTTGTTCCTAGGGTTGCTATGAGTTTCATTAGACTCAATGACACCTAACAACAATAGTGACTTAGTGACGAAAGCTGAGATGCAATAGTAAAGCGTGCATGTGGACCCAAAGGGGTGTGAGCAGAGGGTTGAGAATGGGTAGGGGTGAAACCACAGGGTTGCACAGTTTGATGGGTGGAGCGAGAGGGTGAAGAAAATGGTAAGGGTCTGGCAGGAATCCGAAAAGATTGGGTAATGATGTCCAAGATCCAATGGCGATTGATTTTATGAAACATAATGCATGCAAATGGTTGTATGAAACACAAAATGAATAAAGAATAGTGTGAAACACAATGTACAAACTTTGTGGGCAAACCAATGTAAAAAAAAAAAGCTGAAGTGCAATTTCAGGGTTATTGTTGTTATGTGCCATTGAGTCACTTGCGACTCATAGCGACCCTATGTACAACAGCCCTAAACCCTGTCCTATCCTATGCCAATCGCACTGCCTCTGACACACCCACCCCAATTACCCCAGTCACTGAATCAATCCACCTCATAGAAGGTCTTGCCCTCTTCCGCCTTCCCTCAACCCTCCCAAGCACCCTCCTCTCCAAGGACCTGTCTGTTCCTCCTTACATGTCCAAAGTATGTCAGGCGAAGTCCCAGAATCCTTGCATCTAAGAAGCAGCCTGGTTTAACCCTCTCCAGGATGAATCTGTTTGTTTTCTTGGCAGTCCATGGTACGTTCAATACTCTTCTCCAGCACCACAGCTGAAAGGCATCAAATCTCCTTCTAGCCTCCCTAGTCATTGTCCAACTCTCTGATGCATAACAAGTGATTGCAAAGACCATAGCCTGTATCAGATGCACCTTAGTCTCCGGAGTGAAACCATTACTCTTCAGTACACTGGAGAGGTCCCTAACAGCAGACTTTCTCATCGCAATACGTTTTTTGATTTCCTGACTACTGGTGCCAAGAGTGTTGACCGTGGAGCCAAGCAGACTAAAGTAATTAACAATCTCAATCTCTTCACCATCCATTCTGGTGCTGCCAATTGGTCCAGTGGTGAGAATCTTTGTCTTCTTGACATTGAGCCTCAGCCCATACTGAAGGCTGCAGTCCTTAACCCTCTGCAGCAAGCATTTCAGGTCCTCCTCAGTTTCAGCAATCAGCGTTGTGTTATCTGCATAACGTAGATTGTTAATAGATCTTCCACCAATCCTGACGTCACACTTCTCCCCATAGAGCCCAGCCTCTCGGATAATCTGTTCTGCATACAGGTTGAAAAGGTATGGAGATAAAACATCCCTGGTGTACACCTTCCCAATTTTGAACCATGCAGTGTTTCCCTGCTCTGTTCTGATGACTGCCTCTGTTTATAATATTAATTACCATTGAACTTTGTCCATCATTACCCTTTTCGTAGATTATTTTCTTAGATTCATCCCATTTCATTCCTCCTCCTACCAAACTATGCAATCCTATTTTGCCCCAACTTTTTTAAAAATTTTTTGTGTTCTACTGAAGATTATCTGAAAAGGATTAAAACAGCACATTAGCAGAGAACTGCCGGAGGTCCAGGCTGGGTTTAGAAGGGGTCGTGGTACTAGGGATATTGTTGCTGATGTTAGATGGATCTTGGCTGAAAGCAGAGAATACCAGAAGAATGTCTATCTGTGTTTCATTGATTATGCAAAGACATTTGACTGTGTGGATCATAACAAACTGTGGCTGACTCTGAGAAGAATGGGAATCCCAGAACATTTAATTGTGCTAATGCAAAACCTATACTTGGACCAAGAGACAGCAGTCAGAACAGAGCAGGGTAACACTGCATGGTTCAAAATTGGGAAGGGTGTATGGAAGGGATGCATCCTGTCTCCATACCTTTTCAACCTGTATGCAGAGCAGATTATCTGAGAGGCTGGGCTCTATGAGGAGAATTGTGGCATCAGGATTGGCGGAAGATCTATTAACAATCTGCGTTATGCAGATGACACAAACCTGCTTGCTGAAACTGAGGAGGACCTCATGCACTTGCTGCGAAGGGTCAAGGACTGCAGCCTTCAGTTTGGACTGAGGCTCAATGTCAAGAAGACACTGATTCTCACCACTGGACCAATTGGCAGCGTCAGGATGGATGGCGAAGAGATTGAGATTGTTCGCATCTTCAGTTTGCTCAGCTCCACAGTCAACACTCTTGGCACCAGCAGTTAGGAAATCAAAAAGCGTATTGCGATGGGAAAGTCTGCTGTTAGGGACCTCTCTAAAGTACTCAGGAGCAACGGTTTCTCTCTGGAGACTAAGGTGCGCCTGATACAGGCCATGGTCTTTGCAATTGCTTGTTATGCATCAGAGAGTTGGACAATGACTAGGGAGGACAGAAGGAGAGTGGATGCCTTTGAGCTGTGGTGCTGGAGAAGGGTATTGAATGTACCATGGACTGCCAGGAAAACAAACAGATTCATCTTGGAGAGGATTAAACCAAGCTACTCCTTGGAGGCAAGGATTCTGGGGCTTCGTCTGACATACTTTGGACATGTTGTCAGGAGGGACGGGTCCTTGGAGAGGGACATCATGCTTGGGAGGGTGGAGGGACAGCGCAGGAGGGGAAGACCCTCTATGAGATGGATTGATTCGGTGACTGGGGTAATCGAGATGGGTGTGTCAGAGGCGGTGCGGTTGGCACAGGATAGAGCAGGGTTTAGGGCTGTTGTGCATAGTGTCACTATGAGTTGCAAAGGACTCGATGGCACGTAACAACAACAACAACCGTCAAATTGGATCTGGTACAGGAGAGGATTGCCCCTCCGTCTCCAGAAGAGCATCTGGTGGATTTGAACCACTCATCTCTGGTATTTTAGTGCGGTTTCTTGCCACTAGGCCACCAGAGTGTGCCACCCCAACTAATCTTCACCCCTCTACTCTCATTCCTTACCCCTTTGGGTCCCCATACATATTTTACTAGTTATCCTTCTATTTTAACAGTAATGGTCTTAGAGAGCATTTGTCTTTAAGAGACTGAGTAAATACACTCAGCATAATGCTCTCCAGTCTTTCCCAAATTACTTAGTATTTTTCTAAATCATTGCTACTCAATGCTGCATAGTATTCCATTTTGTAAATTTACCACAGTTCCCCAGTCCATTCAGTTCTGTTTGGACAGTTGGGTGGTTTCCATGTTCTTTCAATGGTGAATAACACTGCTGTGAACAGTGGGGTACAAATCTCCATTTTTGTATCAGTTCTAATTTTCCTGGGGTATATTCCTAGTAGTGGAATAGCTGGACTATACAGAGTTTCTTCCTTTGGTTGTGATTATGAATCCAAGGGCAATGAAGTCTTTGGGCTTCACTTTTCTCTCCATTAGTTGATGTTGCTTGTGTAATTGTTGTGGTTTATGCTTTATCTATGTTGAGATATAATCCATAATGAAAGCTGTAACCTCTAAATATCATCAGTAAGTACTTTAATTTTCTTTGTTTCCCTTCAGATAATGTTATTTCATCTACATACTTCAGGTTGTGAATGAAATTTCCCATAATTCTGAAGCTACTTTGTAATTCATGTGTTCCAGCCTCTTAGAATATATGTGTTCACTGTTCAGATTGAATAAACATGGAGAAAGGATACAATCCCAAGATACACATTTTCTGGTTTTAAATCATAAATATGTATATAACACAATATTTTCCAGTTCAACATTTCACACATACAGCTCAATTACATTAATTTAAGTTTTCATGTTATGCTGGTGTGGGATTTATCACAGCGATGCAATGGTGATTAGACATTAGAAAATCAATGTAATTAACAGTAATAGAACAAAGAGAGCAACAATATTATACAGTCTACCCAGTATAGTTTTGTCAAAATCCAGCATATTCCTCTTCATATATTCCAGATTTTCAGTTTCTTTCTCAGCCTATAAATTGTAAATATGTAACCCTTATACATCTTTTTTTTTCCCTCTTAAATCATGCACTATCCCCTTGTTCTTTTCCAATGACTGCCTCTTGATCTATGTATAGGTTCTGCATGAGCACAATTAAGTGCTCTAGCATTCTTATTTTTCAAAATTTTATCCATAATGTATCATGATCCACACAGTTGAATGCTGTTGTAATGTCAATAAAACATAAGTAAGCATATTTCTGGTATTCTTTAACAAAGATATTATAACCAAGATCCCTCTGATGTCAGCAATAATGTTAATGATCTATAGATTCAACACATTATCAAAAATACCAACAACCTTCTTGGTAGACACAAAAGTGATGGCCTTGTTGTTTTAGTTCCATTTTATGGGTAGTCCCAAAATAAGACACACAGGGCACTGGGAAAATCTGCAATTAGGGACCTCTCCAACTTATTGAGGAGTAATGATGTTAGTTTGAGGATTAAGATGCATCTGATTAAGGCCATAATGTTTCTTGCTATGCATCTGAGAGCTGGGTATGAATAAAGATGACAGGAAAAGAATTTATGCCTTTGAGCTATAGTTGAAGAAGAGCACTGAACATCCCATGGATGGCCAAGAGAACAAGCAGATATGTCTTGGAGAGGGTACAGCCAGAGAACTCTTTGAAGCCAAGAATGATGCCTCACATATTTTGGGCATGTTGTTAAGAGGGGCTTTTTCTTGGAGGGAGATATGATGTTGGGAAGGATGTATGGTCGGGGAAGGAGAAGAAGAACTAGGTGGATTGCCACGGTGACTGCCACAATGGGCTCTTGTGTGTCAGGCAGTGTGAGGATGGCACAGTATAGAAGGGCGTTCCGATCTTTCATTTAAAGAGTTGCTATGAGTCGTACTAGACTCGATGGGACTAACAATAAAAATAGTTACATTTAATGAATATTCATGATTGTAGTAACATGCACATCTGATATAAATATTTCCAGCAACTAATACAATGGTCGTGACAATTTCAAGGTTTAATTCTTTATAACAAAATTATCTTTGCATATCTGGAAATCACTGGCTTGCGGGTATCATTTAGCCTTTTAGCAAACTTGTCAATAATTTTATACTCATTGCAGAAATTAATAATGAATTCACGAAGATCTTCTGAGATTTCTGTTTTTCTTCTAAGTAGATAAGTAAACTTGAATTTATTGAATTATAAACACATATGCAAGATCAGGAATGGCATCCACTTCCTAAAAAAACATGCTTCTGGAAACTCTATGAACTTTGATAAATGTAGTTATATAAAGGCTTCAGGCATTTTGTTCATAGGATCTCTATGAGTCATGCTTGACTCAAAGGCAATCAACAATAGCAACATGTGAGATAATTTTAAAATATGTTTCAAAGATCAGTATTTTTTTTAAATTTTTCACAGACATTGAATAGATTAAATGTATTCAGGAAATAAAAAGACATATTGTGCTGGGAAAACTGCAGCTAGGGACCTTTCCAAATTATTGAGGAGTATGGATATCAGTTTGAGGACTAAGGTACGTCTGGTTCATGTCATAGTCTTTCTGATTATCAACTATGCTTCTGAAAGCTGGACAACGAATAAGAATGACAGAAAAAGAATACACACCTTTGAGCTCTGGTGTTGGAGAAGAACATTGAACATCCCATGGATGGCCAAAAGAACGAACAGATAGATATGCCTTGGAGATGGCACAGCCAGATTGCTCTTTGCAAGCAAGAACAATGAGACTTAATCTTGCGTATTTTGGACATGTTGCTAGAAGGGGTTTTCCTTGGAGAAGGACATGATGCTGGGAAGTGCGGAGCATCAGTGAAGGAGAGGAAGACCCTCAACCAGGTGGACTGACACAGTGACTACTGCAATGGGCTTTTGTGTGTTAGGGAGTGTGAGGATGGTGCAGGACAGAATAAGGTTCAGATCTTTTGTTCATAGGGTCTCTATGAGTTGTCCTCGACTCAATGGCACCTAACAACAACATATATATTAATTGTTTTCCATGGAAACATTATGTATGTGTCTAAATGCATAATAAATGTTCTCCCCCCCTTCCATCACTTGTTGCTTTTATCTCTCACCTATTACATATAATACAAACTATTGTGGGTGAAAAGACCATCAAAGATCATGCTTCAGAGTCTCAGTTTTGAGATGAGAAAACTCTGAAGTGTTTTCATGATTTGACCATGAGAAAACAATCTCTGGTAGAACTGGCACTGCAAATAATATATCACAAAGGGCAAATATGCTTCCAAGGAGCTCTATAAAGTGCTAGAGTGCAAAGAAAAACTTTAAAGACTAATGCACACTTGACTCAGCCATAGTTTTTTTTTCCAATTGTTTAACATGAATATGAAAATTGGACTATAAATATGAAAGGTTGAAGAAGAATCAATACTTTTGAACTGTAATGTTAGCTAAAAATATTGAACATACCATAGATTGCCAACATAGCAAGCAAGTCTGTCTGTATGGAAAGTGACACCAGGGTGCTCCTTAGAAGCAAGAAGGTAATACTTTGTCTTATGCGCTGTGAGTATGCTCTCAGGAAGACTCATTCTTAGACAAGAACAACATGCTTGAAAAAAGTAGAGGGTCAGCAAAAAAGAGAAAGATCCTCAATTACAGCATTTGATTAAAAAATGGATCTTAGCACAGCAGAGGTTATGAGATGCCTCCAAATTGGGCAGTTTCATTCTGTTGTACAGAGAGAGTCAAGGTTCTGCTGCCAGAATGACTAGGTGGCACCTAACAACAACAAGGTCAGCCTTGAGTCTTTCTGTAGTGTTTAGAAGTCAACATTTCTACCAACTGCTTTTGGTCTAATAGACTTCATTTTAAAATCAGGTTTATATTTAGCTCTCATACCGTATCATTGCCTATTAGCCTTTGTTCAAATTATTTAACCTACTTGAACTTCTGTTCTGCTCACTTGTGAGGTTTGAGTGAGATTCATTCTCAAAAAGAACTGTTACATCGAGGTTTTTTCCTCTGTGTGTGTGTGCTGTGTATCGTTGGATTAGTAGACATCTGAGAGTTACACATATTCTACATTTGTATTTAAAATGTGAGTGGTTATTCTATATCGTTTAAAATGTGATCCTTTCTGATTGCCAAGTTTACCCATCTGATTTCATGCTTTGCACTTCACAGTTCCCTTAGCTCTCCCATGGAGACTGTTACTGCTGCATCATTCAAGTTGTTGAAATGAAGGCTTTCCCCTTTTTCTAGAGTGTTTTAAAATCACGAAGAAATTTCACTGAAGCAGAAAACAGCAAGCATGTTCAAAGACCAAGGGAAGTGTCTCCTGTAAAATGTAAAATACTAGGAGCTAAAAATATGGAAGAGTGGCTGAAAAGCAAGGTAAAGGGATTGTAATATCATCCTAAATAGGGTTAATGTAAAATAATAATATATGTGTAGGTTGTGGAAAGGCATTTTCTAATCTTGGCTAGATGTTGAACTTTTAGTTCAATAAAGGGAGGGAGAGGGAGGAAATTCTGCAACAATGAATTAATAAAAATCCAACTGCTCTGTAAATTTTCATTAAAATCACAAAAACAAAGAAAAAATAAAGTAATGGACAAGTAATTTCATTTTTAAAAAGAGTTTATTAGACGCTGCTTTATTTGTAAAATCAAAAGCTATTTAACAAACATCTGCTCCTTATTTCTCTTTTCATTGACATCATATTTGCACAATGGATTTATTCTGTTCAAAAACAACTGGTGATTTTGTGCAATGACTGTAGCACAGCACTCAAAATTTGGTTAATCTGTTAAAATGTGTATTATCTGAATTGTGGAATCTTATTTAAAGTCTTAAGGAAGCTTGCCAACCATTCAGCTAGGAACTAATACAGAAGTGAGCAAGACATGGCACTTAACTCTTCACCTCCTTAAACTAGAACTGGAAAGTTTTATCCATTCATTTGCTGTGGGATTTGCCTTTCCCTCAAAATCTATATATACAATATTCATTGTCATTGACTTGGATGGAACCAACTCATACTTGACCCGTTCTTGGGTTTCTGAGGCTATAAATCACACAGAAAGTTATTTTTCATCTTACTCCTGACAAGATTCTAGTGAATTCGAACTAACAGAAATGTGTGGCCTTTGGGTGAGCAGTAAAACTCACTATAGACAAAGTCACCAGAGTGCCTCGAGACATCTATGACTAGAAAGGTTCCAATCTTTTAGTGTAAATAATGGAAGTAGTTGATGGCATCTAACAACAATGGCAACAACAATAGCACAAGCACTTTTGCAATTTATCAAATTATGTGAGTTTGCAGATAACCAAGTCAACTGTATCATTTAATAATTTTCTTTTAAAATATTCTTTCACTCTGACAGAAGTGATTATTTTCTAAGGGCGTTAAAGTGGAGCAATTGCTACAGAAGACACTGGTATGATATTGCAAAGAAAAAACTAACATTTCCTTGAGCTAATTGAGAAACTATTTTGGGAATCAGGCTCTGCTTCAAAAGACACAAAATACATCTTGGAAGTGAAACTCAAGAGAGGGATTAAACCATACCTTTTTCTGATAGAATGTCACCTAAACTATACACATAAAAAGATGTTGTCTCCTATGTGATGTGAGGAAATAATAAAGATGGAAGTGGGCACATGCCAGACACTCTACTCTTTGATAGAAAAAACGCAGACAGATAAAGGTATATCACAAAGGCAGTCATAACTGGAGGGGCCATAGTTTTCAAGGACTGCTCTGGTGGCCTAGTGTCAAGAAGCTGCACTGTAATCCCCAAAGGCATTTGGTTCAAGTACACCAACAGAGATTCCACCAGCTGCTCTGTGGGAGAAGGATGGGCAGTATCCTGTCAGGCAATTAAATGCCTCTGAAAACCTGCCAGAGGGTCAGCTATGGGTCAGTTCAGATTCGATGATACACAACAACAACAACAACAACAATAACAGAGTTTTTAAGGGCAATGATTGAAGGAGAGCTGAAGCCTATGAGAAGAAAGCATCACCCATAGCTTTCAAAGAGATGGAATTGTGGCTGGGGCACAGAATTGTCAACCTGAAGAAAAGGGATTTTGTTTCAATCTTTAATTCAATATTTTAAAAAGAAAGCATTAGAGTAATAATCAGAATTTAATGTGAAAATCATAGAAAAAATGAATGTGTTAGTAATAAATAAATTGGAACAGAATTTAAAATCAACTTCCACATCCCTGGAAGTTTATGAAGGGATATAAATGTTTTGTAATTGATGACTAGCAACAGAGAGAAAGTTGAATTAACTTTCTAATTACAAAATCATGTACTTATGCAAAGAGTTCAACAATTAAAAACAGCACTCTGACTCACTGAACATATCAACACACAGCCAATTTTTAAATACAGCCAGGAAGCAAAATGTAATCCTTTGAGAGTTGAAATTATAAAAGAAGCAATTGCGGACACTCTTCAAGTACTTAGCAACTCCGGATGAAAATACTCATTTAAAATAAAATAATTGAGTGGAAAAGGCAAGTTGCCCTATAGTTGTGTAAATTTTTTGTCTTGTTTAAAACATAACTGAGTGACAAAAATTTATCCAAAAATGTTTAAATAATAATACTAAATTCCTGGACTAATAAGATGTAAAGGAAGGTTTAGGTGACATGAGACTCGAATATTGTAAGTGGATACATTTTCCTGGAAGATGTAGTTATTTTGGGTCACAGGAGGGGGTGTCCTGCTGACAGTGCCAATTCCTCTTTTTTTGCCTATCAGTCTTTTTTCTTTTACACAATGTGCCAAACTAAACTACTTCTCTTAGCTTTTTTTTAAAAAAGGTAGAAATATTAATCAGTTATTATTCAAATTCTATTAAAAGAGATAGCGCACAAATTAAAAAAATACAAGAATCTGAAATCCTTTAAAGAGAATGAAAATTACATTTCTCTGAATAGAAAGTTTCAGAATAGAGCTATTTTTAATTTTAGTACCAGGCCACAGATATAGAGCTGCAAACAACACGCATACGAGTTGCTGAGGCTCTGCAGTTATCCTTTCTACTGGATCTGACTCAAGGTCAGCCTTGAAAATGTACAGCCTTGAGTTAAGGGGTGATCTCAAGGAAAATTTCACATTGTGAACACTCATGATTAAATGAGTTTGTAAGTTGACAATGAAGAAAATTAAAGTCATTAAATAGTTAGGAAAGAAGAGATCAAACTGAATGTCAGAAGAGGCCCTGAAACTTTTGGACATGCAGTGCCTAAAACAAATGGAAGAATCTGTGAACATGTTACCATGTGATCAATCCCCTAATTTGCCATTCTTGTTACAAGTCAAGGAATTGTGCCAGGCAGAAGAGACTAGAGTAGGGGACACTGCCCAAGCACCATGGTAGCACCGTGCTGAGCAATTTAAGGCTTTCTTGAAGAGCAGAGCTTAGTGTAGGGAGCATTAATAATGAGTCCTGCATTGGAACAGATGAAGGAAAGACCTGTTTAAAAGGAATATATGATCAGGCATTGTACTTATGACAACAGCCCAGAATAAGAGGTACATACATTGCAAGGAGGACTGGGACGATGGGAGTTTGGAGGTAATTATGCAACAATGAACAGATATTGGGGGGGGGAGTGAACTGGGGGACGGGAACGTGAAGGAGGGGGGTAAAATACGCAATAATGAGTTATGAAAATCTAACTTTTCTGTAAACTTTTGTTTACAGAAAACTGCAATCAAAATTAAAAAAATTTATTTAAAAAAGTGTCAGCAAAAGCTTTCTCTTGGAGCATAGGGGCAAGAAGAAAAAACTAAAAAGCAGAAGTGAAGGGGTGACACTATTATTATAATGTCATATACCAAAGATTTGGACCTCCCTCATTGAAAGGAAATATGGAGGAAAGGCAGCATACTAATAAATAAGGTGAGGGAACAGCTTCCTCCTCTGGGCAGTCTTGGAGTCAGGGCCAATGAGACAAGGCCAGTGAAGAGTTCTAAGCTTAGAGGGCGGTTCTTATTCTAGTCTTGGTCTCTGATGACACTTATGAGCCCACAGCATCTACTGCTTCAGGCTTCACTCTTGTACCCAAAGCACTAATTCTACGCATGTCAGTGTCAGCTCCCTGGTTCTGATAACTCAATTTTTCCAAGCATAAACTTCTGCCTCTTATCACTGTGGTTCCAATCCTAACAAAAGTGATAAACAAAATCATGTTTCAAAGAGTGGCCCAACAACCCTGTGTAAAGTTTCATATTCAAGTGTGCAAAAACCAGAAGAACACGTCTAGGTAAAGCTAAAAAAAACCTGAAGGGGTGTGAGGTGGGAGAGAAACCAAGTATTTCATTAAAATAGTGAAGGACTTTATGTGCAAAATATGGAATGACAAAAGGAGCATCAAAAAAAGATGGAAAGCATATAAGAGCAAAAATGCATTAAAAATTGTATTGCTATTGAGCCATTTCTGGAGAGAGTAAATGATTAAAAACTGATAGTACTGTGCTTATACCAAAAAAAGGCATTCCAACAGAATGTGTAAATTATTGAACACTATGATTCATATCACATGCAAAAACATTTAGTTCTGAGGATAAGTCAAACATGATTACAGCAGTGTATCAGTGTGGAACTGTCAAAAAATTCAAGCTTCATTCAGAAGGAGCTAGGAAATATGGGATATAATTTTTTGACATCAGATGAATCTGATTTGAAAGCATAGAATGCCAGAAGATATTTCTGTGTCTTATAGGCCCTTCAAAGACATTCAACTGAATGGATCATAAGAAATTATGATGAACATTGCAAAGTGAGACTTTCAGAACTATGTTTATTCAACCTGTACATACAGAATAAGGGTATATAAGATTAAGAAAGGTGCATATCAAGGTTGCATTCTTTACCTATTTACCTACTTATTTGAGCTCTGGTAGCATGGTGGTAAGGAGCCGCAGTGTACTGTCAACACAAAGATACATAGTTCAAATCCACCAGATGCTCCATGAGATAAAGCTGTGCAGTCTCCTCCTGTGGATGGATGGTGAAGAGATTGAGATTGTTCACAGCTTCAGTTTGCTTGGCTCCACAGTCAACAGTCTTGGCACCAGCAGACAGGAAATTAAAAAACATATTGCGATCGGAAAGTCTGCTGTTAGGGACCTCTCCAAAGTACTGAAGAGCAATGGTGTCTCTCTGGACACTAAGGTGAATCCGGTACAGGCCATGGTCTTTGCAATCACTTGTTATGCATCAGAGAGTTGGCCAAGGACTAGGGAGGTTAGAAGGAGAATTGATGCCTTTGAGCTGTGGTGCTG
>NW_006399887.1:6336785-6342751 GCF_000299155.1 Elephantulus edwardii
CGATAACAGACAAGAATTGGTGACTTTCAGCTGTGGTTTTGGAGAAGAGTAACGACCATCCCATGGACTGCCGAAAGAACAAACAGATAAGTCTTGGAGAAGGTGCAGCCCAAAGTGCTTCTTGGAGGCAAAAGTGATAAAGCTTTGTCTAACATACTTTGGGCATGTTGCAAAGAAAGGCTATTTCTTGGAAAGAAACATCATGCTCGGTAAGGTAGAGGATTGATGAAAAATAGAAATACTCTTGACCATGTGGATTGACACAATAACTGCAACAGTGGGTTTGAGTATGTCAGTGATGATGAAGATGGCACAGGATAGGACAGGATACAGATCCGTTGGTCACAGGGTCTCTATGCGTCATACTCAATGGCACCTAAAAACAGCAAGGGTGAGAAAGATAAAAGGAAGAATTCATGCCTTTAAATTCTGGTGTTGGTTAAGGGTATTGAACGTGTCATGAGCTGCCTGAAGAACTTACATGTCTGTCTTTGAAAAACTACAACCAGAATACTCCTAAAATGATGAGGCTTTGTCTCATACTTTGGACTTATATAAGGATCGGTCTTTGAAGAAGGACTTAATTCTTGGCAAAGTGAAGGATCCGCAAAACAAGAAAACCCTCAATGGGATGGATTAACACATTGGTTGCAAAAATGAGCTCAAATTTAGTAGTGATTGTGAGGACAGAGCAAAAAGGAATAATGCTTCACTTGGTCTTTCACAAGATTACGATGAGCTGGAGCTGATTATTAGTTACCATCACAGGTCGAGTAGTGGTAAGAAGCTGTGCTGAGATCCTGAGGGCACATCATTCAAATGCACACCAGCTGCTCCACAGGCGGGGAATGGCCAATCTCCTCCCTTGTGACTACTGCCTCTGAAAACCCAGCAGAGGGTCAGCTATGAGTTGGTTTTGACTTGATGATACACAACAGCAATTAAAACTTTTTGTCCTCACATTGCAGTAAGAAAATAAGTTACTTTGTTAGGGAAGAAATGAAGGGATAATTAATCACTTTTCTTTTTTCTCATAAATGTTTACCAAGAGTAAGCATTCACATACCAAAAAAAAATGTTTGGAGGCAAGATTCAAATAGAGAGATAAGGTTAAATGTGGCACAGTATGTGGATTAGAATATAATCACACATCATGTCCTCTAAGGAAAAATCTAACAATAGTTTCATGGCAATTCAGCTGGAAAAGAAGAAAAAAATATTTTAGTTTAATCATAAAGGATTAACATTTGACTTGTAAATATTTACTCACAGTGAAAAGATTTAAAGACTGAGATCTATTAATGATCTGTATTTGATTTGTTATTTTTATGTTTTGTCTCTACTCTTATTTATATTTTCTTTTTATTGAAATTTACCAAATTGAGTAAAAAAATGTCTTGAAGGACTCTTATTGTAACATTTAAAGAGCCGTAGGTACAAATGTAATACAAATTTAATTATTGTGTCAATGGACCATGTAAGTAAATTGGCTTAAAATGGGAATATTGATTTCTGTGGAAGCTTTCCAAGCTACATTGTGTGTGATCTTGGAACAGTGCTTACAAACTTGACAAATGCATTCAAGTACACTCTGAGGCTGGTTGCTTCCAAACTATTATCTCTTGTAAATATTTTGTCCTTTAACATTGACATAAATGATTTAAAATAATTCCTGCTTTTAAACAGAAGATCTCAACGGACTATGATAGCAAGGAATTAGTCTCTCTCAAAATGAAAAGTATAGACCAAAGATCAATTCTAAAAATTAAGATGAAAAACATTCTTACCAATTATACTGGCAATGAATCTACTTCAGGCGTGGGAGAGAAGAGGAAACTTGGATTGGTATTTCATGCTGCCTAGTAGAAAATAAGTGGAAAGTAGCAAAGCAGAGAGAAAATAGCCTGTGTGGTTTTGGTGATTTCGAAGGAAGCCTGTGATAGCATTTTCAATTCAGCTGGGTAGAATTAAAGCAGGCCAGGGGCTCAGCAGTTGTCCGCAAATGGTCTGCAGGGAAAAACTGAGCTTCTCACTGTTAAGAGTAAAAAGAAAAAGAGAAATGAAAACACCCAATGTGCTCAGAAACAAAATTCAAAGATATTGGGGAATTACTAAATGAAATATTTCATGTCTTCGGTCCAGTAAATTTAAATTATTCAGTTAGTCGAGTAAAGGATATAAAGGGCACCATTTTTTTGGTCTATTTCAACCAGAGAAAGGAAAAGTTTATCTCTCTCTGGATTTTGTTTTGATAATTTCTGTTAATATCTATCTGGACATTGCATATTTTAATAAATAATAATTTTGACAGAGAAAGACATACCTATTTTCAGGGCATTTTTGGAACCTAGAGTTTGCAAGACCCTATCAGTTTTTTTCTTGTTGTTCTAGAACTTTACATGACTGTTTGACTTATCAGCAAATTCATATGTTTCTGAATTAAAAAAACCTAAACCTATTTGGATATTTAAGTATTCTTCTTAGTTTAGGGGATCTTTATGACTTAAAACCATGGCTTAATTGCCTAAGTATTTGAAAGTGCCAGTATTGTATTGGTCTCAAGCCTTACAAATTCACACAGAAAATTGTGATACTTTGATATGTGATAATCTGAAAAGGTAAATTTTATTCAGTTTACAATGTAGATAAAGATTGCTACAGACTGGTTTCATAAGGCTCTTGAAATTATACAGTGGAAAAAATGAATACTAGAGGACTAAGAATGTTTTATTGCTTAATAAAAATTATAAATTGTGCTTCAATAATAACAATAAAGACTTATAATAACAAAATTCTGTATTTTCAAACATTGGGCGAAAGCTATCATGTTCCAATTTCCATGCCACAGAGAGTCAACAATGTCAGAATTAAAAGGGATAGAATCTTAAGATTTTTTTTTAATAGCGTGCCGTGGATGATTTTCAATTATTTTTCAATAAAGGCTTTGTGTAAATTTTACACACTCCTTTGGGCATTTCGGTGGAGACATTTCTTCTGGATGATCACAAATATTTCTTTTTAGCTTTGTCTGAAAAACAACAGTATTTTCAGTGGTTGAGGATTTGAGATGAGTTCATTATATGGAAATAACTTTAGTGCAATTAACTTTATGCTATTCTTTTTTTTTTTAGGAGGAATAGGTTTATTGTCATGACAACAGTCCAGAATGAAAGCTATATAGTAGAGTAGACTGGGGTAAGGTGGGAGTGGGGGTTGTATAATAATGAAATAGGGTTTTGGTTTTGTTTTTTTTTTTAATTTTCAAAGAGAAAAGTGAACTGAGGGGTAGGGGTAGGCAGGGAGAAAAGTGCGTGCAAACAATGAAAGTAAACCCAAAGTCTGTGTAAACGTTCATTAAAATAAAGAAAAAACCCTTTGAATGTTTACAAATAAAAGAAGGAAATACAATGTATATGAATTTTATATGCAAACCAATATAAAATTTAAATGAAATTAAATGTCAGGTGTTGGACCATCTGGAGTCCAAGAAACTTACAGTCTCTCGTGGAAACCAGACAAATTCACAGCCAGCTGTACATAGTTGGGCCAGTGTTAGGATATCACGTAGAACAGAGGTTGTGAAAGCACAAAGGAGGGTCGTGCTCTTGGGGAGGGGTCTATGCTATTCTTTATCCAGCAAGCTTGAGTTAGTGGAGAAAATTTTCTTGCTATTTCTAAGAGTTTTATGTATTGTGTTCTATAATTATAAGTAAAGATTATCAGGAATTCCCAAAATAAACCAAATGAACATTGTTTTTTGGTGTCATCTAATCTAATACAATTAATAGTGATACTATGAACAACTGATCTAAACTCTGTCCTATAATGTGCCCTACTCACTCTCTCTGACACATGTGAGCCCTTTGCTGCAGTCACTGTATCAAACCATCTCATTGAGGGCCTTCCTTTCTCCCCTGACCCTCTACCTTTTCAAGCATGATGTCCTTTGCCAAGGAATACCTTCTCCTAGCAACATGCCTCGCTTTGTCATCTTTGCTTCCAAAGAGTATTTTGCCTGCAATTTCTACAAGACATATATGTTCTTTTGTCAATCCGTGGGATAGTCAGCATTCCTCTCCATCACTGCAGTTCAAGAAATAAATTCTTCTTCTGCCATGCTTTTCATTGTCCAGCTTTCAGATGCATGGGAAGTTATTGAAAACATAATGGCCTTAATCAGAAGCACAATTAGTCTTCAAATTGACATTATTGCTCCTTAGGAATCTGGAGTGTTGGTTGGGTTCCCCCCCCCTTTTCAATATATCTACTGATCTCCTACTTGCTAGTACCAACGATGGTGTTGATTGTGAATTTGACTAAGATGAAATAATTGGCAGTTTCAGTATTTCCTCCATCTATCATGATTTTTCTTATTGATCCAGTGGTAAAGATTTTTGACTTCTTGATGGTGAGATGAAATCCATATTCGATACTATAAAATTTGATACTCTGCAGTGTTTCAAGTCCTTCTTACCTCAGCAAGCAAGGTTGTATCAACTCCACAATGTAGGTTGTTGATGAGTCTTCCTCCAATTCTGATCCCACGTTCTTAAGAGTTCATTTCCTCGAATGACTTACTCAGCATACAGATGGAATAGATGTAGAGAAATGATATAACCCTGATGCACACCTTTCCTGATTTCAAACCATTCCATGTTCTTTTGCTTTGTTTGGACAGCAGCTTCTTGATGTATAGGCGTTTGTTTTTATTTTTTACCTACAAAATTAATAAAGTTCAGTCATATACATTGTTTTTCACAACGAAACGTTCCCCTTTCCATTACTAATCCCTTCCGCCACCCATCAAAATTAAGTGTTCTGAGATTTTAACTTCTCTTAAGGTTAGCCATAATTTGTTACGATCTACACAGTCAAATCCCTTTGCACAGTCAATAAAACATAAATGAGCAGGTTGTTGTTGTTGTTATGTGTTGCCAAGTTGTTTGCAAATCATAGCAACCCTATGTACAATAGCCCTAAACCCTGCTCTATCCTGTGCCAATCGCATTGACTCTGAAATATCCATCCCAATTACCCCAGTAACTGAATCAATCCGCCTCATAGAGGGTCTTCCCCTCCTGCGCTGTTCCTCCACCCTACTAAGCATGATGTCCCTCTCCAAGGATCTCTCTCTCTCCTTACAACATGACCAAAGTATGTCAGACAAAGCCCCAGAATCCTTGCCTCCAAGGAGTAGCCTGGTTTAACCCTCTACAGGATGAATCTGTTTGTATTCTTGGCAGTCCAGGGTACATTCAATACTCTTCTCCAGCACCACAGCTCAAAGGCATCAATTCTCCTTCTATCATCCCTAGTCATTGTCCAACTCTCTGATGCATAACAAGTGATTGCAAACACCATGGCCTGTATCAGGCGCACCTTAGTCTCCAGAGAGACACCGTTGTTCTTGAATACTTTAGAGCGGTCCCTAACAGCAGACTTTGCCATCGCTATACGTTTTTTTATTTACTGGCTGCTGGTGCAAAGAGTGTGGGCTGTGGAGCCTAGCAAACTGAAGATGCGAACAATCTCAATCTCTTCGCTATCCATCCTGATGCTACCAATTGCTCCAGTGGTGAGAATCTTTGTCTTCTTGACATTGGGCCTCAGTCCATACTGAAGGCTGCAGTCATTGACCCTTCGCAGCAAGTGCATGAGGTCCTCCTCATTTTCGGCAAGAAGGTTTGTGTCTTCTGCATAACGCAGATGGTTTATGGACCTTCTACCAATCCTGATGCCGCATTTCTCCTCACAGAGCCCAGCCTCTCAGATAATCTGCTCTGCATACAGGTTGAAAAGGTGTGGAGTACCTGGCGTACACCCTTCCCAATTTTGAACCATGCAGTGTTACTCTGCTCTGTTCTGATGACTGCCTCTTGGTCCAAGTATAGGTTTAGCATTAGCACAATTAAATGTTCTGGCATTCCCATTCTTCTCAGAGTCAGCCACAGTTTGTTATGATCCAC
>NW_006399887.1:6344442-6355209 GCF_000299155.1 Elephantulus edwardii
ATTTCTAATTTTCCTACATTCATGGTTCTCACAGTCCATGTTCCAATCACTAGTGTCTGCTTACAACTGCTCCTCTTCCTTTGTATTTCCATACTTGAAAGTTTTACCTAGGTTGCCCTTTCTGTTAGTCTATGTGTGTTCTGTTGTACATAGGGTTTTCAGAGGCCTGCTATTTTAGAAGTGGATGGCCAATCCTTCTTTCTACTGTGTCAATCTGAATGTTTAGATTTAGAGGAGTATCTGACAGACAAGCAAAATGTGGAACAGTGAAAGAGAAATCCCTCATTGTGGAGTGTCCCTGCCCTTAGCCCAGTGTCTTGACCCATTTATTTCCCAACTCCACCCTCCACCAGGATACCCATTCACTTCTACCAAATCCCTTCAGGAAATGTCTATCTACTTTATTTCCGAAGCCATCCACAAAGGCTCCATTTGCTGATGGAAGAGGCCACTGTTCCTTCTCCCACTCACAACTCTCTTGGCTGTTTCCTAGAAATTTCCTCCTACTTCTCTAACATGTTAATTTGTGAATGTTCTCCCTTTTGTGTTAATCTCAGCATAATATTGCAAGTTATATTAAGCACCAACAACAACAGTTTTTGGCTGTATTGACTCACATTAACATTCTATTTTAAAAAATAGGTCACAGAATCCCATGCCCTAATGAATTTTCATGACGGATTACCGAACACTATTGTGTGAATAATTCAGTTATAAACATGCAGGAATGACAATCACTGTAACAATCACATTTTAGATGGTTTAGAAGAAAAGTATAAACTTGGCTCAAACAGAAAATAATTTAAAAATTGTATAGATAAAAAGAATAGTAATGGCAATTCTCTCATCAAAGTGAGGTGCAAATAAGCATATTAAACCATTATTTATGTTGTTGGTGCTATTGAGTTGCCTTTCATCCAGGACAATCTTGTGTATGAGAGAACATAACATTGTCAAGTACTATACTATCTTGGGTATAGCCTCTGAAAACCCACTGCAGGGTCAACAATGACTTGGTTCAGACTCAGTAGTATATAACAACAACAACAAATCATATTCAGTTTTAACTATAGTTGTAGCCATTGTATTTTCTTCATATAATTCATATACTCCAAAGATAAAGATAGTAAAAGTCTTTATTAAAGATATTATGTAAGAAAATGAAACATGTATAAATTTTATCCAAGAGGTTTGCCCTAATCACTTAGCATGAAATACAAATAATGATTCTTCTCTGAATTTACTCAGCTCAGAGAGTGACTTTGCTAAGTCTGATTCCACATACCTCAAACAAGTTTTCTTTAATTACCAAGCAGTGAGAACTATAGACACTGAAGGGAATACTGGTGGCCTTCTGGTGAAGAAATGTACTGACGAACCAAAGGCATAATATAGACTTCATCACCTGCTTGGTCAGTTAGAGAAAGGAAAGCAATCTCTCCTCTATATTACATAGCCTCTGAAAAGCCACAGCAAGGTCATTTACTAGTTTGTTCCAACTCCACAGCAAGGAGTTGTAGTTTTTGGTTTGTTTAGAAAGATACTGAAGAGAAGAGAAAAGTTCATAAAGTGATTTGCCTGTATTTTTATCATTTCTGCTATTAGTTTTCAAAGGGTCCCATTGATTTTGTAGTTCTGCATGGGACTAATGATTCAATGCAGAAATTTAAGTTATTTTAAAAAAAAAGACATTTAATTCTTTCACTTAGTACTTTTCAAATTTATTTTTTTATTTAAGTTTGGTTAGACAAGATTCAAACTAGCTTGTTTCCTAACACATCTTTTCTATCTTACACACACACACACACACACACACCCATAACAGAGTTCTTGCTTTGTTTAGTCTCGAGAAATATCCGTCACATCACAGTCTTTACTACTTTTCAAACATTTTATTTTGTTGTTTTATCTGCAAAGTCCGTTCTATAGCTTGAAGAAAAGTGTATTTGTTTTGTTTAAGAAGACGCTAAATTCCATACAATTTGCCACAGCATGCTTACTCACCTTTTTGATACCTTTTTTAAATGAAGAAGTAAATACAGTTTTATGAAGATGTACATATGTGATCACTTTGGATTCCATCAATTTGTCTCAGCAACACCAGAAAGGGGCAAGGCTACCATTGTAAAGTTCTTTGTTTTCTAGGATTTACTCACTGAGGGTGTTCACTCTTTGATATCTTTTCTGTATGTGCCTCAAAACTACAATTTCTGTTATGACCCCATGGCTGGAGAAAGAAATAGGCTGTGGCATGTAGACTTAAATATGTTTTAGGGTATGGCAAAAGTAAGGGTGTTACAGTCTACAAGGTGAGGACAGTTCAGCTCTTGAATAACCTGGAGGAAATCCTCTTGTTGAACAAATTGGTTCTCAATGGGAGGGGGGGAAATTGCCTCTTAAGCGTTGATATAAAATAAATGAATTTTAGAAGTCTGATATTTAGAGAACATTTGCACACGAACTACACTTCCAATATAGTTTAAGGAAATATCAAAATCGGTTGTTGTTGATAAGTGCCATTGAGTTGAGTATGACTCATAGTGACCCTATGATCAAAAGATCTGGACCCTGGTTCTATCCTGTGCCAGTCTCACACGTCCTGAAATGCAAGAGCCCGTTGCAGCAGTCACCGTGCCAACTCTCCTGGTTGAGAGGCTTCCTCTCCCCCGATCCTCCACCCTTCCCAGCATCATGTCCTTCTCCAAGGAAGAGCCCCTCCTAGGAACATGTCCAAAGTATGTGAGGCAAAGCCTCATCAATTCTTGCTTCCAAAGAGCACTCCAGCTGAACTCTCTCTAAGACATATCTGTTTGTTCACTTGATCATCCTTGGGATGTTCAGTGGGGTTTTCCAATACCACAGCTCAAAGGCATCAACTTTTTCTGTCATCCTTATTCATTATCCAGTTCTCAAATGTATTGCAAGTAATTTGAAACACTATGGCCTGAATCAGACACACCTTAGTGCTCAAACTGACATCATTACTCCTCAATAATTTGGAAAGGTCCCTAACTGCAGATTTTCCTAGTGCAATGTGTCTCCTTATTTCCTGATTGTTGATGCCAAGGTGTTAATTGTGGATCCAAGAAAGATGAAGCTGTTCACAGTTTCAATCTCTTCTCCGTCCATCATGATATTTCCTATCAGTCCAGTGATAAGAATCCTTGTTTTCTTGACACTGAGATGCAATCCATACTGATGGCATCATTCCTTGATCTTCTGCAACAAGTGCTTCAAGTCCTCCTCACTTTCAGCATGCAAGGTTGTGTCATCTACATAATGCAGGCTATTGAGTTTTCCTCCAATCCTGACGCTATCTCCTCTTCATAGAGTCCAACTTCTCAAATAATTTGCTCAGCATACAGATTGAATAGGTATGGAGAGAGAATACAACCCTGATACACTCTCTTCTCAATTTTAAACCATGCACTATTCCCCTGCTCTGTTCACACAACAGCCTACTGATTCAGGTGTAGGTTCCACATGAGCAAAATTAAGTGCTCTGGGATTCTCATTCTTCTCAATGTCAGCCACAACTTATTATGATCCACACAGTCAGTAGGGAAGTAAATTCAAAGAAGAAGTAAAAATTTACTACAAAGGAAAATTAATTTGATCTTAGCCTTATACCAGAAACAAAGATAAAATATAGTCTGAGTACCTTGTTGTTGTTGTTGTTGTTTATTGCCTTTGAGTCAAGCTTGACTTATAGCGACCCTATGAACAAAAGGCTTGAAGCCCCATTACAACTATCATCAAAGTTTATAGGGCTTCTGGAGGCATATTATTTAGGAAGTGGATGCCACTCCTGTACCTTGTTAG
The DNA here is from genome assembly GCF_000299155.1 of Elephantulus edwardii. NCBI lineage: Eukaryota > Metazoa > Chordata > Mammalia > Macroscelidea > Macroscelididae > Elephantulus > Elephantulus edwardii. Next base: position 6,348,265 of record NW_006399887.1, read on the forward strand.
TATATATAACAAAAATTATATAGTTTTAAAATCTTAAAGAACATAGGTCAAAGTTTGTTGTTTTTGTTAGGTGCCATCAGATCATCAACTGACTCAATCAGCAAAAGATCTGAACCCTGTCCTATCCTGTGCTGTCCTCATTATCTCTGACACACTTGAGCTCGTTAATTCAGTCATTATGTCAGGGCATCTTCTTGAACGTCTCCCTCTCTTTCACTGACCTTCTACCTTCCCAAATATGATTCTCCTTTCCAAAGAAAAGCCTCTCTTATCAACATGTACAGAATATGTGGGAAGTTTTGCCATCTTTGCCTCCAAGGAACACTTTCTTATGTATCTATTTGATCTTTGGTCAGTCGGCAAAATATTCCTGCTCTTTTCCAACACCACAACTCAAAGACATCAATTCTTCTTCTCTCATCCTTACTCATTGTCGAGCTCTCAGATGCATCACAAATGACTGAAAAGACCATGGCTTGAATGAAGCACACATTGTCTTTGAACTGCCATCATTACTCCTCAGTATTTTGGAGAAGTGCTTGACAGCAGATTTGTCCAGTGCAAAATATCCCCTGATCTGACAGCTAGTACTAAGGGTATTTCTTGTTGTGGACCCAAGTAAGATGAAATCATTGACAATTGAAAATTTTTCTAAATATATCTTGATTTTTATAAAGAATTTGATTTAGGTGTAAGGAAAATAGCATGCAAAAATTAAGAGAAATAAACAAAAAAATTTAAAATATTCTTATTTTGATCACTCTTTCTCACAACTGATAATATAAATCAAGTTGTAACGAACTCATAGCTGCCGTCTGGCGGGATTTTAGAGGCAGTAAATCACACAGAAAAAGATTGTCTGTCTTTCTCCTGAGGGCCAGTTGCTGAATTTGAGCCACAAACCTTTTGATTGGCACTCAGTTTTTGACCATTTAGCCATCAGAGCTACCTTGATAACATATTTTAAAGGTAGCAAAATTCAACCAGCATCATGCTGTCTTGGAATTATTCAGTCCAAATATTTATGTCTTAACAAAATAAAGATGGACATCTGAAATATTAGAGCACGAAACTATACCTCTTTCCTCTCCTTGGTAGCCCTGCCAATTAGTCTCTATGTGAAAGTGACCTGGAAAAGTTTTCAGTACTTTATGATTTTATTGAATTAAAATACTTCCCTCTGTTGTTTTCCATCTAGTTTCTCATTGCTTATGAAGAACTTGTTGCTCTTGTTCACTGTAGAGTCTTTTCTGATTCATCGAAGACCTCATATGTCTAGAGTAGAATGACACATTCTAGTGAGGTGCCATGTGTTAACTATGACTTATGAAACACTTTGAACTGGAAATCTGAGTTGTTGAACTGTGCATCAAGGTTGTAGTCTTTATCCATCCCTATTAAATCTGTATACAGAATAAAAAACTTGAGCAGATGGGCTATATGAAAAAGAATGTGACAACAGGATTGGATGAAGTCTTATCAAAAACCCGTGTTACACAGATGACACAACCTTGCTTACTGAAAATTAGGAGAATTTTAAGCACTTGCTGCAAAGGATCAAAGAGTACAGTCTTTGATCTTTGTTGCATCTTGAAATCATGGAAACAAAACTCCTCACCATTGCGAAAATGGGCAGTATCAGTATAACTAGAGAAGAGAAAGTTAATGTCAATTACTTCACCTTGTATGAAGCTATAGTCAAAACCCTTCATATCAACAGCTAGTAAATAAAATAACATATTGCATTGGGAAAGTCCACTATCAGACACCTCTTCAAATTACTAAGGGGCAAAAATGTCAATTTGAAGCCTAAGATGTGCCTAATTCAGTCCACGGTCTTTTCATTTGTTCCTAGTCTTTCCTATCTGAAAGTTGGACAGTGAATAAGGATGATAAATGCAAAATTGATGCCTTTTAGTTGTGGTGTTGGAGAAGAGTGCTGAATATCTCGTGGAATGCCAAAAGGACAAGCAAATATCTCATAGAAAAGTTGCAACCAGGGTACTCTTTGGAGGTAAGGATAATGAAACCTTATTTGATTTGGGCATGTTGTTAGGAGGGGTTAGTCTTTGGAAAATAATATCAGGTTTGGAAAGATGGAGGGCTAGCAAAGCAGAGTAAGACTTTTAGAGATGGATTTACACAGTCACACTGTAATGGTGGCCTTCAGCTTGTCAGAGATGATGAGGATGCCGCAGCATGAGGCAGACTGAAGAAACAGTTACAGGGTTGCTGTGAGGCATGGTCTACCCAAAGGCACTTAACAGAACGACAGTGACTTAGTCATAGGGAGTTACTCTGCTAATCCAAAGGCCACACATCTGGTAGGTGTGAATCCACCAGCAGCTCTGATGGAGAAACATAAGTGATTTCTTCCATGCAATTTGCAGCCTTCAAGACAGGCTAGGGTAGACTCTGAGTCCATTTTCCTTCAATAACAATGTTGTTGTTGTTATGTGTCATTGAGTTGACTATGATTCATAGCTACCATTTGAATAATAGCTCTTAATCATGCCTTATCCTAATCCTATCTCACTGTGTTTGACGCACCTACCCCCATTACTACAGTTACTGTGTCAATCCATCTTATCCAGGGTCTTCTTCTCTTGCATTGACTCTCTACTCTTCCAAGCATGATGTCCTTCTTCAGGGATTATTACACTTCCTGGTAACTGGCCAGAAGTTGTTAGATAGAGCTTCAAAATCCTTTTCTCCAAGGAGCAATCTGGTTTCATTCTCTACAGGACAAAACTGTTTATTTTCTTAGCAGCCCATAGTATGTTCAGTACTCTTCTCCACACTACAACTCAAATTAATCAATTCTTCTTCTGCCATCTATTGCCTAGCTCTCCGATGCATATTATTGTTGTTGATTGCCATCGAGTCGAGCACGACTCATAACAACTCTATGAACAAAAGACCTTAAGCCTTCCAATAACTATTGTCATTTCTCCGAGTTCATACAGTTTCCAGAGGCATGTGGTTTAGGAAGGGATGCCACTCCTGCTTCCAAAACCATCTTACAAATGGGAGCTCCACCAAACACTGTCCACAGTGAGAAACCATTATGGTATTTGATACCTCAATGGTATAAGTTTCAGCATCACAGCAAACCCAGGTTACTTCATACTGCACATTGACAAAGAGTGATGTGTAAAGTGGAAGAGTGTTCCTCCAGATATAACAGCACTAGTCTCTTTAGCAGTGGTTAAGTGCCATTGAATTGAATAAGAGTAAGCTTTGTGCAAAAGACCTGAAGTCTGTTTTATAACGAGCATAAATTCTGTACATTTATAGAGTTTAGAGACTTGTAGAGTTTCCAGAGTTTAAGAAGTGGATGCCACTCCTGCTTCCCAGCATGAATCAATCTGGAAGCTCATCCAAACATTGTACATAATGGGTAATCATTATGGTATTTGACACAACTATGAAACAGTGTTTAGCATTACAGCAAAACTAAGTCCTTCAGTACAGCAAATAGACAAATGATTGCTCTATCATTCAAAGAATATTTATTCTAAAATTAATAATTCTGGCCCAAGGGCCCTATACAATTTTAAAGCTACACCGTCTAAGGCTCAAGGACCACCCACTATATTTTTTATTTTTGAAAAAACAGTAACACACATAAAACACAACTCCAAAGACTTCTATTATGTGACCGCCATCCAGATGAGACCACTAATTATGAAGACTCTGGCCTGGTTCAGGTCCACCTTAGACTATAAATTGACATCATTACTCTTTACCACTCTAGAGAGGTCCCTGACAGCTGACTTTCCCAATGTAATTTCTCTTTTTGATTTCCTGACTGCTGGTGCCAGGTGTGTTGATTGTGAATCTAAGAAAGATGAAATTGTTAACATTTTCAAGGTGTTCTCTATCTATCATGGCGCTGCCAATTGGCCAAGTGGTGAGAACCCTTGTTTTCTTGATGTTGAGCTTCAATCTATATTGAAGACTATAGTTCTTGACCTTCTACAGAAAGCGATTCTGTACATCCTCAATACTGGCAAACAACATTGTGTCATTCACGTAACGCAGATTGTTTCCCTCCAATCCTGATGCCTCATTCCTTTTCATAAAGTCCCACCCCCAGGATTATCTGTGCTACATATTGATTGGAAGGGTGTGGAGACAAGACACATCCCTGATGCACTCCTTTCTTGATTTTGAATCATGCAATGTTTCCTTGTTCTTTCTGACAACTGCTTCCTGGTCTAAGTAGAGTTTTTGAATGAGCACAATCATGTGGTCTGTGATTCCCATCCTTCTCAAGGTTAGCCACAATTTGTTGTGATCTTCACAGTCAAATGCCTTTGTAAAGTCAATAAGACACAAATATATAATCTTCTGACATTCTCTACTGTCATCCCCTATCCATCTAACATTGCCAATGATGTCCTTACTGCCACAGTCTCTTCTATACCCAGCTTGTATTTCTGGAAGTTATCTATTGATGTACTGTCATATTTGGATAATCTCCAGCAGGATTTTGCTTGCATGTGATATTAGTGATATTGTTCCATAATTTCCACACTCTATTGGATCACCTTTTTTTTTTTTTACTGGGAATATATATATCTTCCAGTCTCTATCTTGAGCCAATTCAATTGTCTCTGACACAACTACCCCCTTTACCCCGGTCACTGAGTCAATCCATCTCAGCCACGGTCTTCCTGTTTGCACTGTGCCTTCACCTTGCACTGGTCCCTCCTGGCAACATGTCCAAAATATATGTAACAGAGCTTCAAAATCCTTGCCTCCAAGTATCAGCATGATTTTACCCTCTCCAAATTAATTTCTAAATTAATTAATCAAACACAAACTCATAATTGGCCCTCCATGGCATTTCTGCAGTTATAAATCAGTGCATAGGAGGAGATTACCCATCTTTCTTTTATAGAGTAGCAGGTGGATTCGAATCATGAAACTTTGGATTAGCAACATAATTCCCTACCACCAGAGTTTTAAACTAAGGTGGTTAGACTTAAGGCTGTAGTTTTGTCTGTATGGGCTTGGTTTTCTTTCTTTCAGCCTCAAATTGAACTTGTTTTTTGGTCTGTTTCACAAAATATAATCTTGACTCAATCTTACCTGAATTAAAAAAAAATCACTTAAAAAATAGGTTTGAGTCAATGAACACCAATGTTTGAAAACTAGATGAATTGTGGAATGACATCAAGGCTGTCATCCAGGAAGAAAGCAGCAGATCATTAGAAAGACAGAGGAAAAAGAGAAAATCAAAATGGCTGTCAGAAGAGACTGAAAATTGCACTAGAGCTTTGAGGAGCCAAAACAAAGGGCAGAGATGCTGAAATAAAAGAGCTGAATAAAAGATTTCAAAGGGAATATCAAGAAGACAAAGCAAAGTATTATAGTGGAATGTGCAAAGACCGGGAGTTGGAGAATAAAAAGGGAAGAACTCACACTGCATTTCTCAAGGTGAAATAATTGGAAAATAAATTTAAGCCTCAAGTTGCAATACTGATAGATACTATGGTATCTATATAGATACTATATTGAATGATCTAGGAAGCGTCGATAGATTTGAGAAATACACAGAAACACTGAACCAAAAATAGTTTGTCGAAATGGAAATATTTAAGGGAGTCCCTTATAATCAAAAGCCAGTGGTAATAAAAGATGAAGTTCACCAAGGTACACTGAAGGCGTTTGGAAAAAATAAGGCCACAGGAATTGTTGGGAAACTAATTGACATCTTTCAAATAACAGATACAGGCTTGGATGTACTCGCCAGTCTATGCTAAGAAATTTGGAGGAGTGTTGGCGGGCTAACTCATTGAAAGAGATTTACATTTGGTCCCATTCCTAAGAAAGGTAATCCAGTGCAGTGTAGAAATTATTGAACGATATCATTAACATCACATGCAAGCAAAAAAAACTCCTGAAGATCATCCCCAAAGGGCTAGGCCAGTATATTGATAGGGAACTACCAGAAATTCAAGCTGAATTTAGAAGAGGTGGTAGCAGCAGAGGTATCATTGCTGATGTCAAATGGATTCCATCTGAAAACAAGAATTCCAGAAGAGATCCGTTTGTGCTTTAATGGTTATGCAAAGGCATTTGACTGTGTGTATCATAACAAACTATGGCTTACATTTAGAATAGTGGATAACCAGACAATTATGCTCATAGGAAGCCTAATCCTAGACTAAAACACTGTTGTCCAAATAGAACAAGGGAACACTGCATAGTTTAACATCAGGGTTTAAAATATTGAAGGCCAATTATTTGAGAAGCTAGACTCAATGAAGAAGAATGTGTCATCCAGATCAGAGGAAGACTCACCAATAGTCTATATTATGCAGATAACATAATCTTGCACCCTGAAAGTGAGAGGACTTGACGTGCTTGCTGTAGAAGATGAAAGACTACAATCTTCAATATGAATTACATCTCAGCAGCAATAAAACAAAAATTCTCACCTCTGGACGCAAAGACAGAATAATACAGAGAGAAAAGATTGAAATTGTGGATAATTTCATCTTACTTATATTCACAGCTAATACCTCTGGTACTAGCAGTCAGGAGATTAAGAGACATATTACATTTAGAAAGTGTGAAGTAAGAGACCTCTCCAAATTATTGAGAAGCAAGGAACTCAATTTGAGGACTGAACTGTGCCTGATTCAGGTCATGGTCTTTTCAATGACTTACCCTGCATCTGAGAGCAGGATAATTAATAAGGATGAAAGAAGTGATACCTTTGAACTGTGGTTTTGGAGAATATTACTGAACATTCCATGGACTGCTAAAAAAGAAACAGATATGTTTTGGAGAAAGTGAAGCCAAAGCACTCCTTGGAGGCAAAGGTGACAATGTTTGCCTTACATAGATTGGACATGTTGTTAGGAGACGATATTCCTTGGAAGGGGACATCATGCTTGGAAAAGTGGAGGGTTGGTGAAAGAGAGGAAGACT
>NW_006399887.1:6355309-6356489 GCF_000299155.1 Elephantulus edwardii
TCTGTCAATTACTTTTGATAAAACGACTCAATATTTTCCTTCCATCTTCTTTTAATACCTCCTGGATCATTTAATATTCTGCCCAAAGCATCCTTGATTATAGGAACTCTAGGTTTGAATTTGTTCTTCAGTTCCTTCAGCTTAAGAAATGCTGAGCTACTTCGGTCCTTTTGATTTTCCGACTCTAGCTCCTCGCACATTTCATTGTAATATTTTGCTTTCTTTGACATTCCATGCTGCCTTTTGGAATCTTCTGTTCAGCTCTTTAGTATCTTGAATTCTTCCTTGTGCTTTGGCTTTTTGCTTTTGCTCCAGTGCAATCTGCAGAGTTTCTTCTGACATCCATTTTGGTCTTTTGTTCCTCTTCTGTCTTTATAAAGACCGTTTGCACTCTTCCTGGATCATACATTTGACATCCTCCCACAACTCATCTGGTCTTCGCTCATTAGTGCTCAAGGCCTCAAACCTGTTCCTGAGATGATTCTGAAATTCAGGTGGGATGAAATCAAACTCATATTTTGGCTCCTGTGGATTTGATTTCATTTTCTTCAGCTTCAGCTTGAACTTTCAAATGAGTAGTTGGTGGTCTGTTCCACAATCAGCTCCTGGCCTAGTTTTCACAGCTGATACTGAGCTTCTCCAGCAGTTTTTTGCACTGATGTAATCGATCTAATTCCTATGCATACCATCAGGCTAAATCCATGTGTATAACCTGTGTTTATGTTTCTTATAAATCGTATTTGCAATGAATAAGTCATTGTTTGTACAAAATTAAATCATATGTCTTCAGCTTCATTTCTGTCACCAAGCCCATATTTTCCAACTACTGATTCTTCTTCTCTGTTCCCAAGTTTTGCTTTTCAGTCACCCATTATTATCATTACATCTTGATTGCATTTTGATCTATCTCCGACTGCAAAAGTTGGTAGAAATCATCTATTTCTTCTTCTTTGGCTCTGGTTGTTGGTGCATATATCTGAATGATAGTGGTATTCCTTGGACTTCCTTGTAAGCGTATGGATATAATCCTATCACTCACAATGTTGTACTTGAAGATGAATCTAGAAATTACTTTTTTAACTATGAAAGAAACCCCATTTTTTCACCTTTTTATGTCCAGAGTAATATATCATATGGTCATCTGACTCAAAATGCCCCATGCCAGTCCATCTCATCTCTC
>NW_006399887.1:6357009-6371124 GCF_000299155.1 Elephantulus edwardii
CACTATGAGTCACAAGCGACACAACGGCACATAACAACAACAAAAATAATTAGATAATAGATTTTTGGAAAAGACCAAAAATTTTTAAATGGTACATATTTTCATTGCAAGTTTGTATCATTGTGATCTACATAGAGATTTACTATTACACTTGAAATTATAATTTCCCAACCATAGAATTTAAACTAAAAACCTGTGAGTAAAATAATGATTCTTACCATTGGACCATTAGGCAGCTACATGATGGATGGAGAGGAGATTGAATCTGTCAACAGCTTCATTTTGCTTGAATCCACAATTAACATCCTTCGTATGAGCAGTCAGGAAATATGGAGACACATTGCATTGGGAAAATATGCAGTTAGAGACCTTTCTAAAATACTGAGGAGTAATAATGTTTTAGAATTAAGGTGCTTCTGATTCAGACCATAGTCTTCCTGATTACTAGATGTACGTCTGAGAGCTGAGCAATGAATAAGAATGACAGAAAAAGAATTGATGCCTTTCAGCTGTGGTGTTGGAGAAGAGAATTAAATATTTCATGGATGGCCAAGGGAACGAACAGCTATGTCTTGAAGATGGTGCAGCCAAAGTGCTCTTTTGAGGCAAGTATTATGGGGCTTCACCTCACATACTTTGGACATGTTGCTAGGAGGTGCTATTCCTTGGAGAGGGACATGATGTTGGGAAGGGTGGAAGGTTACTGAAGGAGAGGAAGACACTCAGCCAGGGTGGGCTGATTTGGTGACTCCTGCATTGGGCTCTTGTGTGTCAGGAAGTGTGAGGATGGTGCAGGATAGAACAGGGTTCAGACATTTTGTTCATAGGTTCGCTATGAGTCATGCTTGACTCGATGGCACCTAACAACAACAACAACAACATAGGGCCTCTACAAAAAATTAAAAGACTTACAACCCAACTAAAAAATAGGCAAGAGACATAGAAAGACTTTATAGAGGAAGACAGTCAGATAGTCTGCAGCCACGTGAAGAAATGCTCAAAATCACTGGCAATAAGACAAATGCAAATCAAAACCAAAATGAGATACCATCTCACCCCAGTTGTTGTTGTTGTTATGTGCTTTTGAGTCACCTGTGACCCATAATGACCCTATGCACAGCAGCTCTGAACCCTGTCCTGTCCTGAGTCAGTTTCACTAAATCCGACACACCAACCTTCTTTCCCCAGTCACTGTATCAATCCATCTCATGCAGGGTCTCCCTCTCCTGTGCTGTCCGTCCACCCTTCCAAGCATGATGTCCTTCTCCAGGGATCAGTACCTCCTGACCACGTGCCCAAAGTATGTGAGACTGAGCTTCAAAATCCTCTAAGGAAAGACAGACCTATTTGTTTTCTTAGCAGTCCATGGTATGTTCAAGACTCTTCTCCAGCACCACAATTCAAAAGCATCAATTCTTCTGTCATCCTTAGTCATTGGATAGCTCTCCAATGTATAGCAAGTGATTGTGAAGACCATGGCCTGAATTAGGTGCAGTCTCTTTTCAGAACTCTGGAGAGGTCCCTGACAGCAGATTTTCATCTTTTGATTTCCTGACTTCTGGTGTTTAGAGCATTGATTGTGGAGCTGAACTTATCCTAGTAGCAGTGGCAAAATTTAATACGTCAGGAAGCAATAAAAGTTGGGGAGTACGTGGAGACATAGGAACTCTCATACACTCTTGGGCTTATAAAATGGTACAACCACTTTGGAAAGCAGTTAGTTTGACTTTACCTCAAAAAGCTGAATATAGAAATTCCATATGATCCAGCTATTCCACTCCAAAGAATATACCCTAAGGAAATTAGAACTGAGACACAGAGATTTGTACACCAATGTTCATAGCAGCATTATTCACAATTGCAAAAAACATGGAAACAGTCCATATGTCCAACCACAATCAAATGGTTTGCAAAATTGTAGTACATTCATATTATGAAATACTATCTATGGGGTTCCCAAACTCAGGAGCAATGATTTCAAAAATTACTTTATAACTTGGGAAAGACTGGGAGGCCTTATGCTGAGTGAACTCAGTCTCATAAGGATAAATACTACATAGGGCCATTACTGTAAAAAAAAAAAGGAATAACTAGTTAAACATGCATGGAGATTCAAGGGAGGAAATGGTGGGAACAGAGAGGTGAGAGTGGGTAGTGGGGAAATGATATAGGCTCTCACAATTTGGTGGATGGAGGGATGAGGGGTAAAGGAAATGAGAAAAAGCCAGTGGGGATCTAGAAAGACAGGGTAATGAAGTGTGTAGGATGGTTTAATGTGATTGATTTTAAAAACAATGAATGAAAATGAGTGTATGAAACAAAATGTTGTGTGAAACACAATGTATCTGAACTTTCTATGCAAACAAATGTAAAATTTTTAAAAAAGTAAATTAAAACTGCAGATACAAAAAAAGAAATCAAATAAAATATTGACTTGGCAAATATGCACTAAAATAAAATCTTTGAAGATTTAAAAAACAAAGATGTTACTTTGACTATTAAGATGTGCCTAATTCAAGCCAGGGTGTTTGAATTGCTTCAAGTGAATGAATGTTAAATATGAACAGTGAAAAATAAAGATGGAAGAATAACTGGAGTTTTGACAAGCAATATTGAATATTGAGCACTGCTGGCTTAGTGGGTAAGGAGTTGTTTTGCTAACTCAAAGTCACGTGGTTATAATCTACTAGCTGCTCTAAGAAAGACAGTTAGGCTCTCTGAGTGCTATTTACAACCTCTGGAAACTCACTGGAAAGTCAGCTATGAGTGGATTCTCACATGATGATGTGTAATAAGAGCGTAATTGAATAATATACTATTGACTACCAGCAAATTTAGAAAACAAGAGTAAAGATACACTCTTCAATGGACGTTAAGCTTTCTGGTAGCACAGTCAATAGTAAATTGCTCTGCTATATGCTTTTTTTGTTTGTTCAAATTCACCAGTGGTTGAACAGGAGAAAGGTGGGACCTATCATCTCAGGAAATGATCAGCCTCAGAAAGCAAATGGAGGGTCAGTTGTTATGAATTGAAGTCAGCTTGATGGTACTAAGTTTTTGTTTTTAATTTATAGAACAAACAAATCAGTCTTGGAGGGAGTATATTCTGGTTGAAAGTACATCATCAAGTAAGGATGTTGAGAATTTTTTGTCTGTTTGTTTACTTAAGTTCCATCACTGGGGAAGACCAACTGATAGGAAAGAACATTGAGTTTTGTAAACTGACGGGTCAGAAGAAAAAAAAAAGGAGAGAAAACTCTGAAGGACTTAGATTAATTGTCCTAGTAACTACAACAATGGACTCAAATAGACCCATTGTTATGAAGAAGTTACAGGATAGGGCAAGGGTTAGTTCTGTTGTTCATTTGCAACTAACAATCCCACCACTACACTCAAGAAATGATATATCCTTTTTAACAACAACAAAGAAAATCTAGTAAAGCATGTCTATATCACCAAGGTCAGATTACTGTTAGCAGTATAAATGACACAAATGTTACTTTTTAATTTAGCTAATAAAGTTAAATTACAAATTAAAATCTAGGCTTGATTAAAAAGTAAAATTATGTTTAAAGAGAAATTATTTTATAGTACTAGGATATAATGCTTAGATTATATAATTGTTGTTGTTGTTGTGTGCCATCAAGTTGGAACCAACACATGGCTGACACTCCAGCAAGTTTTCAAAGCAATAAGTATCTGAGATTGTCTATCCTTCTTCTTCCGAGCAGCTGGAGGGTTTGGATTGTGTGCCTTTGAGATTGTTACTTGAGTATAATGCTGCCACAGAAATGAAGCTAAAAATCTAATGACAGAATTTTGTACAATTAATGATTTATTCTTTGCAAATGCCATTTTTAAAGTACATACATAAATATCATATACATGGACCTCACCTATGGACTGACTAACAGGAATCAGATTGGACTATTCATTATCTGTGGAAAGAATTGATGGAAAATTTTGAAATCAAGAGTCAAAATTAGTAGGCCACGTGCTGACTGTAGAACAGACAGACCATCAACTACTCATGTTCGAGTTCATAGCGCACGTGAAAAAAATGAAAACAATTACACTAGAAAACAAACTATGCCCTTTATTCTATCCCAACTGCAATTTAAAACCATAAAGGAATAGATTAAAGGCATTAAACATTAATTACAGAAGACCAGTCAATGACATTATCTATGAAGAAAGCAAAAAGGTATTATCAAGTCATGAAAGAAATGTCAAAAGAGACTATGAAACTTGCACGAAAATGTAAAGAAGCCCAACAAAGGGAAAGAATGCTGAAGTAAAAGGTTAAACAAAAGATTTCAAAAGACAGGTTAAGAAGACAAAGCAAAGAATTGTTTTAAAAAATGTGTGATCTAGAATGAGAAAATTGAAAGGAAAGCATACACTCAGTATTTTTCAAATTGAAAGAATCTCTGTAAATGTTCATTAAAATTAATAAAGTTTAATTAAAAAAAAGAATTGAAAAACCAATTCAAGCCTTGAATTCCAATACTGAAGAATTCTATAGGCAAAATCCATCTTATTCAGGGTCTTCCTGTTTTGCACTGTTCCTCCAGCCTTCCAAGAGTGATATCCTTCTTCAAAGACTAGTCCCTCCTGTCCATGTGCCCAAAGTATGTGAGATGGAGCTTCAAAATCCTTGCCTCCAAGAAGCATCTTGGTTTCAACCTCTCTAAGACAGACCTATTTATTCTATTGGCAGTTGTTCAATACTGTTCTCAACTCACAACTCAAAGACATTGATTTTTCTTCTGTAACCTTAGTCATTGTCCAACTCTCTGATGCATAGCAAGTAATTGCAGAGATCATGGTTTGGATTAGGCACACCTTAGTTTCTAGACAGACATCATCGCTCTTAAGGACTTTGAAGAGGTCCTTGTCAGCAGACTTCCCCCATACAATTTGTCTTTTAATTTCCTGATTTCTGCTGCCAATAATGTTGATTGTGGAGCCAAGCAAGCTGAAATTATTAGCAACCTCCATCTCTTCTTCATCCATCATGGTTCTGCCAATTGGCTCAGTGGCTGAGGATCTTTGTCTTCTTAATGTTAAGCTTCAATCCATATTGAAAACTACTGTTCTTGACCTTGTGCAGCAAGCACTTCAAGTCTTCCTTAGTTATGGCAAGCAAAGTTGTATCACCTCCAAAATGCAGGTTGTTGATGAGTCTTCCTCCAATCCTGATGCCATACTCTTCCGTATAAAGTCCAGAAAAGATATGGAGACAGGATCTACCCCTGATGCACTCCTTTCCTAATTTTGAACCATGCAATGTTTCCTTTCTCTGTTATGATGACTTACTCTGGGTCCAAGTATAGATTTCGTAGGAGCATAATCAAGCATTCTAGGATTCTCATTCTTCTCAAGATTAGCTACATTTTATTGTGATCTACACAGTCAAATGTTTTTGCATAGCCAATGGAGCACAGATAGACATTCCTCTATTACTCTTTGCTTTCAGTCAAGCTCTATCTAATATAGGTGTTAATGCCTCTTTAGTGATATCAATTAATGATATTGTTTGATAATTTCCAGATTCTATTGGATTACCCTTTTTTAAAATAGGAATAAATATGGATCTCTCCCAGTCAGTTGGCCAGGTAGTTGTCCTCCAGATTTATTGGCACAACCTGCTGAGAACATCCAGTGAAGTATATGTTTGTTGAAATATGTTAATTGGTATGCCATCAATTCCTGTGGCCTTACTTTTTTGCCAATGTCTTCAGAGCAGCTTGAATTTCCTCCTTCATCAGCACTGCCTCTTAATCATATGTTGTTTCACTATATTCTTCAGTGGAGACTCTGTAGATAGGTTTATTTCAAAGCATTTTATCTTAGGGTTAGCTACTGGGAGGAATGTGAAGGAGATGTGCTTGTCTCTATTACTAAGTGGAAAGAAAATGGGCTGGTTATTAGTTTTGTTGAAGGAATAAGGGAGATCATTTTCTCTTAGCTTAAGAAGTCTGGCTTGCAAGAATGTAGAAGGTATACTTTGAAATTTAATGTTATTGTTGTTGTTAAGTTGTTAAGTGCAGTTGAGTCAAGGACAAATCATAGCAATCCTATGAACAATAGACCTGAACCCTTTTGTGTAACTTTCTTTGTTTCTCTAAGTTCATAGTTTCTGGAGGCATGTTGTTTAGGAAGTGGATGCCATTCCCGCTTCCAATCTGTCTTAATCTGATAGCTTCACCAAACACCGGCTACCATGAGCAAACCATTAGGACATTTGACATATCAGTGTCACAGTGTTCACCATCACAGCAACCCCAAGTTACCTCTGTACAGCAAATTGACAGAGTAGTGCTATACTAGTTAGAAGAATGTTAATCCCAAACAAAATTAACACCAGAGCCAAGGGCTCAATGGGCCTTTTAAATACAAGGCCCTCCACCAGGTCCTGACTGACTCTAAAAGAAAAGCTTCCAGCCCACAGCTCTTAGTTAAATCTAGCAAATCCTATCAGCTCACACACAATTGTGAACTAAATAAAAAACAAATAAATAGTCCATACCCAAGCCTCAACCAAAACAAGATAACCCACTTTACAAAATGCATCCACTTCACACATCAGTCTTCAAACTGGATATCAACCATCTTTTAAATACAGGGCCCTCCACCAGGTCCTGGTTGACTTTAATCAAAAAGCTTCCAGCCCACACAGCTCATTGTTAGCTAAATACAGCAAATCCAATCAGCTCACACAAAATTGTGAATGAAATAAAAAACAACCAGACAATCTATACCTGAGCCTTAACCAAAATAGGAATCCAACTTCCAGAAAGCTAATAGCAAGTTGAAAAAGGTAAGAGGAAATAAATCCTAGGGAGAAACAAAAGAAAGGAAATGAGGAAGCTTTGACTCCAAACCTAGTGAAAGTTTAAAATAGCTGTCTAACCACAGATAAAGTCTTTTGTTCTCTGGGGAAGGGTGAAAAAAAAAGGAAGAATGTCTCAATAAAAATCAGAGTGTCCTATTGTTTTGCCAATAAGAAAAATAGCTGTAGTACAAAGTGGGGCCAGATGGCCACAGATATTAATCTAAACTCAATAAAGAGATTCCTTTCTCATCAGATCTGTTTTTTAAACTCTAGAAGGTTAAAGGATGACTAAATTAATGGGCTTTGTAATCAGAGATTACATTCAGATGTAGGTGAAGTTGGCAAAATACCATGTATAGATAGATATACATGCTCTGAAATAAGAAACCAATGAGAAACATCTGCACCCCTACCACTAGCAAGGGGAAAGATGGATCTGTGATCAAGTCTCCATGATCATCTGGCTTCGCAGAAAATTCTGGAGCGATATCTGAGAGAGATGGCCTTGAATCTCCCCTTGGTTTGAATTGGTCACCCAGCCACAGATGCCTGGACTGAGGACTGCCAAATTTCTTTTCTTTTCTCTCTTTCCCTGTAGCAAATGGGACAGAGAAACTCAACACCTGTGAATTTACCTTCCTCAAAATTTGTTTCCTCAAAAACTGGAAAGTCCTAAATTTTGACAGCCTCTACCAAAGCGGCTAATCTCTCTCTGCAACATAGCGTGGCCAGACTCTCCTTTAGATTATCAAGAGAAGTGACCCTTGAATGGCAGTTTAGCCTTTAACACTATCCTACAGCTTGATCACAGCAAGGGAATGCTGTATGTTTCAAAATAAAAATGGGGGTATGTCAGGGATGCATTCTATCTCCATACCTTTTCATTTATATGCAGAATAGTTTATTTGGCAGGCTAGACTTTAACGACATCAAGACTGAAGGAAGATTCATCAACAACTTTCAAAATAGATATACCAGCAGGAGTAGCTGCAAGTACCCCCTATAGAACCCAACTGGAATTACCAACCTCACGCTGGTATAGTTAGCCACAATCACATGTGCTGTGTTACATAGAGAGAGTGAAATCAATCCAGATAAAACCAGGGTTACAACAGGAAAAGAATGAAAACCCCTCTGCTTTTCAGGGATGACTAGAAGTTGCCATTAGGATATATACTAACATGAATACTGACTCAAGAGATTCCCAAATTGTGTTAAATACCCACTTTATTAACCACTCTGCCCCAGACATCTGCAAGGAAATTCCAGAAGCTAGGTCTTGGACCAGAGACTGCAGCTACTCTTTTGCTGAAAGAAGCCAGCAGAGTATTCCACAATCTTGATAATGAGGTGACTAGTAAGGACTGTCAAATGGCAAAACTACGGTTAGCAACTGCAGCTACCCATGTCCTAAGGCTCCTCCAGGTTAGTACCAGGAATAGGGAGAGTGTTTTAAATGTGGTAATTGAGATACTTAAATATGAGCGTCAGATGCCCCTTACTGGACAAAAAGGCTACAGAAAAGAAATTCACTATACTGCACGTCCTAAATGTGACATAATGGGTTGTCCCTCAGTCTCAAAGGAGCTAGGAGGTGATTCTAACATCCTAGTGGTGGAAGAAATCAATGATGCATGATAAAGCCTGAGTGCTCTCACTTGCACAACCAAAATATCTTCTGAGGAGCCTCAGGTTACCCTGGAAGAATATCTAATTTTTAATTGACATAGGAGCAACCTATTCAGTACTTAAGTTCTTTATCCGTCCCCTCATCTTGAACCTCATATTTCGGTATTGGAATTAATTTTCAGACCAGCAAAGGATACAAAATTCTGCCTCTGTCCTGCTGCTGGGAAGGCATTCTAGTTACTCACCAGTTCTTGTTAATCCAAGAAACTCCTATTCCTCTTTTAGGTAGAAATTGTCTAGTCATACCAGGAGTACAACTCGAACTCAATCCAAAATCTACCATTTTGTGACTAGGAAATCTTGCTCCAGAAGGAGAAAAAATGCCATTTACTTCCTGCTGATTTAGCAGATGTAAATCCCATTATGTGAATTAGGGATACCCTATGCATTATGACCTGTTAAGGTCCTAATTAAACCTAATTCAGCCTACTACCAAAAGCCACAATATCCTATGCCTGTGAATGGAAGGAGAGATTTACTCCTATAAATAAATGTCTGTATAATTCTGGATTGCTAATAGAGTAACTCTACCCCTATCATATCCCTCTACTAGCTGTAAAGAAGCCAACTGAAAAGTGGAGACTGGTACAAGACCTAAGAGCAATCAATCAGTTTGTAATCCTCCTTCAAACTGTAATACCTAACCTATATACTACAGTCTCAAAAATACCTGCAGAAACCCAGTACTTCTCAGTTGTTGTTGTTGTTAAGTGCTGTTGAGCTGTAGATGACTCATAATGACCCTATCAATGAAAGACCTGAACACTTGTATAACTTTCATCATTTATCTAAGTTCATAGAGTTTCCAGAGGCAAACAATTTCGGAAGATGATGCCACTCCTACTTCCAAGCCTGTTTTAATCTGGGAGCTCCAAACACTGTCCATGGGTAACCATTATCACATTTGAAACTTCAGTGTCACAGTGTTTAACATCACAGCAACCATGAGCAATTTGACAGGCCAGTACTATACCACTTAGAAGAATAATTGGCCAAAAACAATTAAAATCAGTCCAATTAAAACTAGGACTTCTCAGTACTAGATTTAAAGATGCTTTTTTTTCTCTGTTCCCCCCCCCCCCCCCCAATCAATCAGGACTCATAACCTCTGTTTGCCTTTGGAAGTGGCCTGGAATAGGAAGGGCATGGCAGCTGCAGTGGACCTATCTTCCACAAGGGTTTCAAGACTCCAAATTTTTGGAGAAGCATTAGGAAATACCCTAGAAGACCTCAAATTACCTACATCAAGTGTAATTATAGATACAGTATGTAGATGGTCTGCTGATTTGTAGCCCTGATTACCTTGAGTATATAATAGCCATAAGAAACACTCTAAACTTTTTAGAAGAATGTGACCTCAAAGCATCTAAAGACAAAGCACAACTTTGCATACCCCAAGTTATCCCTTTAGAATTCCTCATATCTTTGGGGGAAAGGCAGTTGTCAGCCAACAAGTTCTCCTCCATCACCTCATTTTGGCCCTCATCAAGTAAATGGCAACTCCAGTAATTTCTGGAGATGGCTGGATACTGTAGAATCTGGATTTTCATGTGCCTCTAGCACATGAAAGGATCAGAAAAAGTCATTCTAAGAGTTAAAATTGGTCCTTGGGATCCCTAATTTAAAGAAACACTTTTATTCTGTACACATATAAGAAAAAGAAAACAGCAGTAGGAGTCCTCGTCCAAGAACTAAGTGGCTGAGTGCTTCCCATAGCCTATTTTTCTAAAATATTAGACCCATAGCTGTAAGTTCATCCCTATGCCTAATGATGATAGCTGCAGCTGTCATAATGCTAGAAGAAGCATAGAAAATAGGTTTCACCCAATTTTTAACTATTGTTGTTATGTGTCGCCAAGTTACCTACAACTCATAGCGACCTCATGTAAAACAGCCCTAAACCCTGCTCTATCCTGTGCCAACTTCATTGTCTCTGACATACCTACCTCCATTACCCCAGTCATGGAATCAATCTACCTTATAGAGGGTCTTCCTATTCTTAACTATAGAACCCTATATACTCTTAAATATAGAACCCTATATACTCTAGGCCCACAAGGACCAAGCAGGGGTTGCATTGGCTCTCCAATAGCTTCATGCTCAAATATGTGCTTTTATTATTTAAGTACCCAGAAGTGAAAATTGAAATGTGTAATACCTTAAATGTTTTTATCTTAATACCTATAAACAACCAGATAAGTCAAGAGCCAATATACTATTGTGAGAAACAAATCCAACACATGTATTCTGGGAGACAAGGTCTAAGACATACTCCTCTGGGAGATCCATATATGATTTGGTTTATAGATCATGAATGAGAATCACAGGTTATGTCATTGTTTCCCACACTGAAGTTATTAAAAGCCATTTCCTCTTAGCCAACACATCATCCTCAAAGCAGAACTATTATCCCTAACCCGAGAATTAGAACTAGTGAAAAGAAAACAAGTTCAGATATACACAGCTTAGCAAATATGTCTTCCTTATTATTTGTGTATGAGTAAATTTGGAAAGAGAGAGGTGTTCTGTCAGCCAAAGGAAGCCCAGTGAAGTATGGGGCAGAAATCACTCAACTGCTACAAACTGTGAATCTTCCCCAAGAGGTGTGCCCTGTGGATTACATCAAAAACAAGGCCCAGTAGCAGAAGGAGGAAATCATGCTGATTGAGAAATTAAAAACAATGGCTCAAAAGGGACACCAAGATAGATCTTGGTTAGCCTTGTTATCCCTTCAAAACACACAGAGGAGTTACAGGAATAGATAAACTGGACCAAACAAGAAGGATTCTTCCCATCTGATCTTGCTGATGTTTTTGATTGCTGTCGTGTCAAGCACAACTCATAGTGACCCTATGAACAAAAGGCTGTTTCCAGAGGCATGTTGTTTAGAAAGTGGATGTCACTCCCGCTCTTGGTTGGTGAAAGAAAGAGGGAAGTCACTCATTCCTCAAGAGTTAGGGTGGAAATTCTATTTTTATTTTAATCAAACATTTCATATTGGGACAGACATGCTTAAGGCACCATTGTTGTTGTTGTTGTTGTTATGTGCCGTCAAATCGTTTGTGACTCATAGCGACCCTATGTACAACAGCCCTAAACCGTGCTCTATCCTGTGCCAATCTCATTGCCTCTGACACACCCATCCAGATTACCCCAGTCACTGAATCAATCCACCTCATAGAGGGTCTTCCCCTCCTGTGCTGTCCCTCCACTCTACCCAGCATGATGTCCCCCTCTAAAGACCTGTCTCTCCTTACAACATGTCCAAAGTATGTCAGACGAAGCCCCAGAATCCTTGCCTCCAAGGAGCAGCCTGGTTTAATCCTCTCTACGATGAATCTGTTTGTTTTCTTGGCAGTCCATGGTACATTCAATACTCTTCTCCATTACAGATGTTATTAATACTAAGAAGAAAATACAAATCAATAAAACAAGTAACTTGAGAGTGTCCTCTGTGCATCCAAAATAATCCCCAATGAGAAGCTCACTCAGCCATCATTAGCATTGTTGAAGCCAGTACAGATCAGTGTCCAGAAGACTGGTGGAGCAATTTCACAGTAATGAGCCATTACCATAGTTATAAATACCAGATAGTTTCAGCAGACACCTTTTCAGGCTGGATAGAAACCTTTCCAACATATTTTGAAAAGTTTTATGAAGTAGCCAAAGGCCTACTTAAACATATGCTAGCCCACTTTGGTTTTCCCCAAAGCCTTCAGAATGCCAATGGACCAGCCTTTGTCTCTAAAGTAACACAAGCCCTGACCAAGAGTTAAGGGATAACTATTCATCTTTATCCTTCATGGAGACCTCAAGCCTCTGGCAAGGTTAAAAGATAAAAATAAAATAAAATTCTTAAAATAACTCTGGTTGTTTCTTGTTATTATGTGCTATTGAGCAGCCTGTGACTCTTAACAACCGTGTGTGCAACAGCTCTAAAGATTGCCTTTTCTCAGTGACTCTGACACTCCTGCCCCATTGCCCTAGTCACTGTATTAATCCATCTCATCTGGGTCTTCCTCTCCTGTGCTATCCCTCCACCCTTCCAAGCATGATGCCCTTGTCCAAGGATTGGTCCCTTCTGGCCACATGTCCAAAGTATGTGAGACGGAGCTTCAAAACCCTAGACTCCAGGAGAAACTTGGTTTCACCCTCTCCAAGACAGACATATTTATATTCTTGGTGGTCCATAATATGTTCAAGATTCTTCTCCAGCACCACAAATTAAAGGCATCAATTCTTCTTCTATCATCCTTAGTCATTCAGTTCTATGATGCATAGTAAACAATTGCAAAAACGATGGACTGGATCAAGTGCACCTTAGTCTCTAGACTGCCATTGTTGTTTAGTACTCTGGAAAAGTCCCTAACAGTAGATTTATCCAATGCAAGTTATCTTTTTATTTCCTGACTGATGATGCCAAGAGTGTTGACTGTGGAACTGACCAAGCTAGTTGTAACTGTTAACAATCTCAGTCTCCTCTATTTAGCCGAAATTATATCACAAAGCTAATAGTAATTGAGTTAATACTTTTCAAAAGCACTCATGAGGATGTGGATTGCATCTAAACAGTACATAAACTCAGTCCATTAGAAGTAATGTATGGATAATTATTCACTACCCACGAACTTAATACCACTCCTGAAGCAGATACTCTCTTAAACCACATCTTTAGTCTCAGTAAAGTTTAATGAGCTTTACTAGACATTGGCCAACGAATAATTCCCAGTCCAAATTAAAACTTCACAGAACCAGCTTTTGGACTTGGGAGATGGGTCCTCATAAAATGTGAGAGCCACAAACACAATTAAACCCCCTATAGACAGGAGTCTACCAATTTTTCTGTCCACCCCTACAGGTATCAAGTTCAAAGAGTAAAAAACTGTGTGCATGTTACCAAAACATAACCACTGCCTAAGTCTTCTCTGGAAAAAATGACAAATTTCAAAGCAAGAGTATATTTCTATTTCTATTTGATTATCTCTCTCTCTATCTATATCATCTATATCTATATCTAGATATAGATATATAGTCAAATTCTTTTTCAAAAGGCAAGTCATTTCCAAAACAGATAAAGTACGTTTATCTTATGCTTTAGTCTACCTCTTTTAATATTCTTCATATGACACTTTTAAAGTTACAGCTCTCTCCACTAAAAGTCTTATACCTCGTTAATACCCTTTTCAGTTATTAACGAACAGCTTCTCAAATCTATCAGCTAATTTTAGGGTTCTTACCTAGAATTAAGTTTAATAACTATTCCTCCATTTATAGTCAGTCACACTTTACTTACTAGTACCTTATTTTTTATTTTAATGAAAATTTACAGAGACTTTGGATTTCCATTCATTCATTGTTGTAATGAATTGTTGTAATTACCTCCCTGCCCACCACCCCCACCCAGTTCATTTTCTCTTTGAAAAGTAAGTAAGTAAATAAATAAATAAATAAATAAATAGCCAACTGACTGGAAGAGATCTGTATTTGTTCCCATTCCGAAGAATGGTGACCCAACAGAGTGTGGAAATTATAGAACAATATCATTGATACACATGCAAGCAAGATTCTGCTGAAGATTATAAAAAAAA
>NW_006399887.1:6372304-6390755 GCF_000299155.1 Elephantulus edwardii
GGCTGTTGTACATAGAGTCATTATGGGTCACAAGCAACTTGATGGCACATAACAACAACAACAATAACAACAACAACATTTCATTGTTATACAATCACCCCCTTCCCCAGTCCACTCCACTATGCACCTTTCACTTTGGACTCTTGTCAAAAATCAGTTGACCATAGGTAGATGGGCTGATTTCTGCGTTCTCAATTCTATTCTATTGATCTATGTGTCTCTCATTGTACCAGTACAACGCTATCTTGATCACTATGGCAGTGTAGTAGGACTGGAAATCAGGGAGTGAGATGTCTCATATTCTTGTTTTATGGAGTGCTCAGCTTATTTGGGGCCTCTTTCCATTCCAAATGAAGGTAGCAACAACACCACAAAGTACTCAACAAAATGATAGTGATAAAATTTTGCCTGTCACTAATTACACTGAATGTGGATTGTTTAAATATACCACTCAAGATAAAAAGAGTAACACATTGGATAAAAAAACCAAAACCCATCAATTTGTTGTCTACAAGAGACACACCTGAAAAATGAAAAGAAACACTAAAAGTAAAAGAGTGGGTAAAAAAGATACCAAGCAAATGGCAACCAGAAAAAAGCAGGAGTAGTGATATTAATCAACTAATAATTAATAATAATCAATAAATTAATTAATTATCCTGATAGAATAATTTTCAATGCAAAAACCATCACAAAGGACAAGGAAGGTCACTACATAATGCTTAAAGGGTCAATAGAACAGGAATACATAACAATAATAAATATCTATGCACAAAATGAAAGACCTGCAAAATATATAAAACAAACATTAACAAAACTGAGAAAGGAAATAGACAACACTACTATAGTACTTGGAGACTTCAATACACCACTCTCAAGAAAAGATAGAACTACCAGAAAGAAATTCAACAAAGATGCCGAAAAATTAAACCTCACAATAAACCAACTCGATTTCACAGATATTCATAGGCTAGTATACAAAAATAAAAAAGCACAATACACCTTTTCTCCAATGTGCATGGAACATTCTTCAGAAAAAGATCACATTTTGGGTCACAGGGCAAGTATTAATAAATTCAAGAACATGGAAATAATACAAAACATCTTCTCAGACGGCAGTGCTACAAAATTAGAAATTAACAAGAGGATAAAGGAGAAAAAAAACCCATATACTGAATAACACTTTGGTTGAACATGAGTGTGTACTAGAAGAAACAAAAAATGAAATTACAAAGTTTCTTGAGACAAATGACAATTAAAGCACAATTTACCAAAACCTGTGTGAAGCAACCAAAACAGTAATCAGAGGTTAATTTATAGCAATAAGCAAACACATCAGAACACAAGGGGGGAAACGACCATTGAATCTCTAACCCAAATCTCCAACAAATTGAAAATGAACAGCAAGGAAACCCAATACCCTCTAAAAAACCTGAAATTATAAAGGTTAGAGCAGAAATAAATGAAATAGAAAATGGAAAACAATTGAAACCATCAACAAAATAAAAAGTTTGCTCTTTGAATAGGTCAATAAAATTGACAAACCACTAGCAAAACTAGCAAAGGGAAAGAAGGAAAAGACAATCTGAATAAAAGATGAAATGGGTAATGTCACAACAGAACCAGCTTTAAAATAGAGTGGCTAAAAATGCAATATTATTAAACACAATATTTATATTCAAACACAATGAAAATCTAGAGGAAATGGACAAATACTTAGAAATTCACACCCTGCCTAAACTGACACAAACTGAAATTGAATTCCTGAACAAACCCATTACAAAAGAAGAAATTGGAAAGGTAACAAAACAACTTCTAGTAAAAAATAAACAAAAAACAAACAACCCTGGACCAGACGGTTTTACAAGTGAATTTTATCAAACATACAGAGAAGAACTGTCACCAATTCTACATAAACTATTTCAGAAAATAGAGAAAGATGACATTTTCCCAGACGCATTCTTTGAAGCAAACATATCCTTGATAACAAAGCAGGTAAAGATATCACCAAAATAGAAAACTATAGGCCAATATCTTTCATGAACATTGATGCAGAAATCCTGGATAACATACTGGCCAATAGAATCAAACAATGTATCAAAGAAATAATTCACCATGAGCAAGTGGGATTCATAACAGGCAGGCATAAGAAAAACATAAGGAAAACAATCAATGTAATTCATCATATTAACAAAGTAAAGAACAAAAACCACAGGATCCTATCAATTGATGCAGAAAAGGCCTTTGACAAAATCCAACCCCCTTTCCTGATTAAAACACTGAACAAAATAGGATTAGAGGGGAATTTCTTCACCATAGCAAAAAGTATATATGCAAACCCAAGAGCCAACAATGTTCTCAATGGAGAGAGATTAAAGACATTCCCTTTGAAAACAGGAACTAGGCAAGGATGCCCATTATCACTTCTCCTATTTAGTATTGTATTGAAAGTCTTAGTGATAGCAATAAGACAAGAGAAGGAAATAAGAGGTATCCAAATTGGCAAAGAGGAGGTAACATTATCTTTACATGCAGATGACATGATAGTATACTTAAAAAAACCCTGAAGACTCAGCAAGAAAACTACTGGCTGTAGTTGACCAATTTAGCCAAGTTGCAGGATACAAGATCAACATACAAAAATTAATCGGATTTCTACTGTGACAAAGAGAATATAGAACTGGAGCTTAGAAAAACAATATCCTTCACAATAGCTAATCACAAGATTAAATACTTGGGAGTAAATCTAACCAGAAGCACAAAGGATCTATTCAAAGAAAATTTCAAAACATTACCACAAGAAACAAAAAGAGATATGGAGAAATGGAAGAATATCCCTTGCTCATGGATAGGAAGACTCAATATTGTGAAAATGACAGTAATACCAAAGGCAATTTACACGCTCGGTGCAATCCCAATATAAATAACAATTTCATTTTTCAATGAGACGGAAAAGGCAATCTACAATTACTACTACTTTTTAAACCCTGATTGTTTAATCTGTTAGTAAAATTTGTGTCTTCCAAGCTCCAAATCTTTTACATTAAGCAGATTCTGGGGCTTTGTCTGACGTACTTTGGACATGTTGTAAGGAGGGACAGGTCCTTAGAGAGGGACATCATGCTTCGGAGGGTGATCTAATAAAAAGCTTTGGCCTATGCTTTTATGCTCCAGACTTGCTATGCTCTCCCAGGAAACACTAAAATTGCTGTATGCTTTACTATCTTGGTACTAGAGTACTGTCTTTCTGGTCTCTTCTGTCTTGTATACTTCTTTTACCTGTGCAAGAAGGGTAAACTATTCACCACATGGTAACACAATGGGGAATGGTAGAGTGCAATTATCTAGAACAACTTACATGTTTCACTAAGAAACATAGTTACCTATAGATCAAGACTGTTGCTGTTAGTTGTTAAAGAGTCAACTCTGAGCATAGTACTTTGTACAGCAGAGGAAAATACCTCTTAGTCTTTCACCATACTCACAATCATTGCTATGTGTGAACCCTTGTTGTAGTCATTGTGACAATCCCATCTAGTTGAGGAAATTTTTTATCTGACCTTTGCTACTATAAAATATCAAATATATTTTTCTTCTACAGGAACTAGTCCTTCCTGTTCACATATTCAAAGTACATAAAATGAAATCTTGTCATCCTTGTTCTTTTTTAAAAAATTCTAGTTTATTTACAGAATTTTAATACAGTGATTTTGAGAACAGATTCTTCCAATTTTCTTCATCCCTCACTTATCAAATTTTACTACCCCATGATTAAGGCCCCTTCTCCTTGCACATCCTCATCCCTCTGCTTCCACCCTCCTCCACTCCTCTTGGATCCTTATATTCATTCTACATACAATGTTTGTCCTTGTGGGACTGAGTTAGTTCCCTCTGCATAATGATTTCCAGTCCCTCCCAAGGTAGGTAATAGTTTACAAAATCATTGTTCCTGCATGCTGCATAGTATTCCATAAGGGAGCACTAGTGACTTAGTGGTAAGGAGCCATGCCGTACTTCCTAAGGCACCCAGTTCAAATCCACCAGATGCTCTGTAGGAGAAAGATGGAAAATCTGCTCTCATGCAATTAAACTGCCTCTGAAAACCCACTGGAAGGTCAGCTATGAGTCAGTTCTGATCAATAGTATAAAACAACAACAAGAGGCATTCTGAGTATACTTTTTTTCCTAAGGAGTATGTTGACTAATTTTCCAACACAATTTTCTCTGTTGTTTTTCTCAGTTCATGGTTCACTGTTCTTTGCCAACACTATAATTCAAAGTCATCAATTCTTTTTTGGTCTTCCTTGTTAACTACCAAACTTTTATATGCATATGAAGTGGTTGAAAGTGCAGTGGCTTAAATGAGGAACCCCTTAGTCCTCAAAGTGATATCTCTGCTTTTTAAAACTTTCAAGAAATCTTTTACAGAACAAAGCTCTTGCTGTTGTTATGTGCGAAGTTGCTTGCAACTCATAGCGACCCTATGTACAACAGCCCTGAACCCTGCTCTATATACCCTAAGGCTCAGCCTCAGTTGCCATATCTGCTAGTCTAAGTGTGCTCTATTGTACATAGAGTTTTCGAAGGCTTGCTATTTCAGAAGTGGATGGCCAATCCTTCTTCTTAGTCTGTCTTAATTTGAATGTTCAGATTAGAACACTATCTGACAGAAAAACATTTTATGGAAAGAACAGAAAGTTAGAGCCTCAAAATTTGACCTATTTTAAGAAAGTTCTTAAAAAGAAAATAAACTCTAGAAAGAGCTTTTTCTGTTTTGCCATGCTTAAAGTTAGGTGACATTGAAAAGCCCATAACAGTTAAATTGACAAGGACACTGTGGAAGACCTTACTGTGACTCACTCAGAATAAAAACCTCTTTGGTGTTTAATTGTCTTTTCAGAGTTACTCTTCACTGAATGACTTGGGCAGTTTTCAGGTCACTCCATTCCCAACAGCTATGTGACATGCATTAGCCACGACCACTCAAGCATGAAGAAATTAAGCAAGTACAGAAGACATTAGGGAACTATAAAAATTCAAGGACCAAAAGTGGTAATGTAAAGTTGCAATTAAGCCTATTTTTATTCTTTTTAGAATGGCATTCTACAATATACATAAACTTGCAGATAACAGAACAGAATTTAAAGTCTCATTCCTCTGAGTTTTAAAAATTTGGCTGTATCCTACTATACTAAATTAATACTGCTATCAATAAATTTAAAAATCATTACTTTTGCTGGAAAGCTACTTCTTATTGTTATGTGCCATCAAGTCATCAAGAACTGGTTCATAGTTGATTCTCCATCGGGTTTTTCAGAGGCAGTAGTTACAAGGGAGGAGATTGCCCACCTTCTCCTGTGGAACAGCTGGTAGATTTGAACCACAAGCATTCAGGATTGCAGTGCAGTTTCTTACCACTAGACAACCAGAGCTCCCTAGGAAGATACTGTTGTTGCAGTTGTTAGGTGCCCTCAAGTTGAATATGACTCATAACAACCCTATGAACAACAGATCTAAACCCTGTCCTATCCTCTGTCATTCTCACTATCTCTGACGCAATTAACTTATTGTTAATAATTAACTTATTGTTAAAGTCCCTATGTCTTTACTGTTTTCTGTTAGAAATACATTTATCTATCAGTAATTGTAAAAGGGGAATAATTTGCATATTGTCAATTTCTTTATCCCCACCTGTTCCCTCACCTTACTCAGTCCCATCAGCACCTCCCTTCCTTCTTTTCTCTGTTTGCTCAGGCCTCTGGCCACTTCAGCCTATCCCCCCATGATGTTGGTTCTCTGAGCAGGTCTGTGGTGGGGCAGCACCTGCAGCAAACTGACTGGGGTGGGTGGCAGACTTACAGGGAGGCACTAGGAACATCATAATCAAGGTCAGATAGATCGTGACTGAAAGCAAAGAGTATTAGGGGGATAGCTAGCTGTGTTTCATTGTGAAAAAGGATTTGACTGTGTTGATCACAACATATTGTGGTAGACATTGAAAAGAATAGGAAACTCAGAACACTTGATTATGCTCATGCGAAACCTATTCCTGGATCAAGAAGCAGTTGTGAGAATAAAGCAAGGAAACACTGAATGTTTCAAAATTAGAAAAGGCATTCTTCAGGGATGAATCCTGTCTCCATATCTTTTCAATTCATACATGGAACAAATCTTTTGGGAGGCTGGACTTTATAGAGAGTAATGTTACATCAGGATTGGAGAAAGAATTTTCAACAACCTGCATTATGACACAACTTTGTTTGCCCAGACTGAAGAGG
This sequence comes from Elephantulus edwardii, assembly GCF_000299155.1. Taxonomy (NCBI): domain Eukaryota; kingdom Metazoa; phylum Chordata; class Mammalia; order Macroscelidea; family Macroscelididae; genus Elephantulus; species Elephantulus edwardii. The sequence continues at coordinate 6,378,583 of NW_006399887.1, forward strand.
ACCTGAAGCATTTGCTGCAAAGGCCAAGTATTACAGAATTCAATATGGATTGAAGCTCAACATCAATAAAACAAAGATTCTTACCACAGGGCCAATTGGCAGCATGATAGATGAAGAAGAGATTGAGGTTGTTAACAGTTTCAGCTTGCTCGGCTCTAAAATCAATGATCTTGGAACCAGCAGTCAGTAAATCAAAAGACGGATTGCATTAGTTATCTGCTGTCAGGGACATTTCCAGAATACTAAAGAGCCACAATGTCAGTCTAGAGTCTAAGCTATACCTGATTCAGGCCATAATCTTCAACATTACTTATGCACCTGAGACCTGGACAATTACTAAAGATGACGCTTCTTGTCATCTTTTGATGCCTTTGAGTTTTGGTGTTAGAGAAGAGTATTGAACGTTCTACGGACTGCCAAGAAAGCAAGCAGTTCTGTCTTGGAGAGGATGAAATTAAGATGCTCTTTGGAGGCAAGGATTTTGAAGCTCTGTCTCACATACTTTGGGCACATGGCTTAGGAAAGACCAATCATTGCAGAAGGTGGAGGGACATTGCAGGAGAGAAAGAACCCAGATGAGAATGATTAACATGGTAACTAAGGTAATGGGAATAGGTGTGTCAGAGACAGTGAGAATGTATCTGGATAGGACAGGGTTCAGAGCAGTTGTACATAGGATCACTATGGGAATCACGTGACTCAATGGCACACAACAACAATTACTTTATACTTTGAGTATCTATATTATTACTTGCCAATCTGTCAGCTTGTTTTATTGGAAAAATGATCTGCATATTGCTAATTGTTTAATAGCTGTAGTTGTAATTAGTATAGCACTTGTCTAACAGTTTGCTACAGTATAGTATCTTGTGGATGCTATGAAAATTGTGCCACGGATGTATCAAATTCTAGAGGGCTTATATATAATGTCTTACCCATGGGTTTAGTAGAGCTCCCAGATTAAGGCAGACTGGAAGCAGGATTAGCCTTCTGACTCTGACATAGTTGTTGTTGTTGTTGTTATGTGCCATCGAGCAGTTTGCGACTCATAGCGACCCTATGTACAACAGCCCTAAACCCTGCTCTATCCTGTGCCAATCGCACTGCCTCTGACACACCCATCCCAATTACCCCAGTCACTGAATCAATCCATCCCATAGAGGGTCTTCCCCTCTTGCGCCATCCCTCCACCCTCCCAAGCATGATGACCTCTCCAAGGACCTGGCCCTCCTTGCAACATGCCCAAAGTATGTCAGACGAAGCCCCAGAAGCCTTGCCTCCAAGAAGTAGCCTGGCTTAACCCTTTCCAGGATGGATCTGTTTGTTTTCGTGGAAGTCCATAGTATATTCAATACTCTTCTCCAGCACCACAGCTCAAAGGCATCAATTCTCCTTCTGTCCTCCCTAGTCATTGTCCAACTCTCTGATGCATAACAAGTGATTGCAAAGACCGTGGCCTGTATCAGACACACCTTAGTCTCCAGAGAGACACCGTTGCTCTTGAGTACTTTAGAAAGGTCCCTAACAGCAGACTTTCCCATTGCAATACGTTTTTTTATTCCCTGGCTGGCTGCTGGTGCCAAGAGTGTTGACCGTAGAGCTGAGCAAACTAAAGCTGTGAACAATCTCAATCTCTTTGCCATCCATCCTGATGCTACCGATTGGTCCAGTGGTGAGAATCTTTGTCTTCTTGATACTGAGCCTCAGTTCATACTGAAGGCTACAGTCCTTGACCCTCTGTAGCAAGTGCATGAGGTCCTCCTCAGTTTCGGTAAGCAGGGTTGTATCATCTGCATAACGCAGATTGTTAATAGATCTTCCGCCAATCCTGATGCCACAATTCTCCTCATAGAGCCTAGTCTCCCGGATAATCTGCTCTGCATACAGGTTGAAAAGGTATAGAGACAGGACACATCCCTGGTGTAAACCCTTCCCAATTTTGAACCAGGCAGTGTTACCCTGCTCTGTTCTGACAACTGCCTCTTGGTCCAAGTATAGGTTTCACATTACCACGAGTAAATGTTCTAGGATCCCCATTCTTCTCAGAGTCAGCAACAGTTTGTTATGATCCACACAGTCAAATGCCTTTGCATAATCAATGAAACACAGATAGTGTCTGAAATAGTAGGCCTCTGAAACCTGTATGAGCAATAGAGGAAGACACTAGACACTGTGAGTTGTCTAATAAGTATTAATTTCCTTTAAAAAATTAGTTGCTATATTTTTACTACATATGCAAATGCTTTAAGAATACTTGGCTACAGCTCCAATTCCAAAATCCGAGAGACATGAGTAATTGTTTAGAAAAAGAGAAAATTTAACATGGCATAAATCTGACACTTAAATCACCTGACAAGTAGTTTCTGTTAGATAGTCTTCACATACTAAGATGATAATCACATTCTTTGCAAAATTGAGTAAAAATCATATTAATGGCAGAAACAACTGTAAGAGAATAAATGGTGGGAGAGATTAATTTTATTAAATCCATATATTTCCCTTTTCAGATAATTTATGGAGTTAGTTATCAGAAAAGAAAATAATTTTGACTGTCTGTGAAAAACAACTATTCAACAAATGGGTTTAGCTGGTTCTCTTTTCTTGGGATTTTCTACATTCCTGTGTCTGCTGACAAAAATCTGTATAAACATCCTTTCACTGATGGAAACCCACAACAAAGATTAACTTCACAATGTCAGATACTTTGTTTTCTTTTGCAATCATGCTTTAAAGAAGCATTCATTGAAAATATACTACTTATTGTTGTTAGGTGACTTCAAGATGAATACAACCCGTGGTGACCCTATGAACAACAGATTTGAAACTTGTCCTATCCTGTGCCATTCTCATACTTCCTGACACATTAGAGCCCAGGGTGGCAGTCACCATGTAACCACCTCATCAAGTGTCTTCCTCTGTTTCACTGACCCTCCAGCTTTCTGAGCATCGTGTCTCTTTCCAAGGAAAGAATTTTCCTCCTAGCATAATGCCCAAGGTATGTGAAGCAAAGCCTCATCATCTTTGCCCTCAAAGTGCACTCTGGCTGCACGTTCTCCAAGACTTATCTGTTTTTCTTTTGTCATTCCATGGGATATTTAGTACTCTTTTCCAACATTACAACTCAAAGTTACAAACTCTTCTTCCCTCATCCTTTTTAATTATCCAGTTCTCAGATGCATAGCACGTGATTGGAAAGTCCATAGTCTGAATCAGACACACCTTAGTCCTCAAACTGGCATTACTCCCACATAATTTGAACTAATCCCTAACTACAGACATTCCAAGTGTAATACATATCCTGGTTTCCTGACTGCTGGTACCAAGGGTGTTGCTGATTGTAGAAGTAAAATGAACTTACTTCTATGTATAAAGTATTACTAATTTTGGATCCCCTGAATTGTGCCAAGGTTAGGGTGCTTAGCTACTCACCAAAATATTGGAGATTCAGATTCACCCAGAAGTGTCTCAGAAAAAAAAAAACCCTCGTCAACCACTTTTAAAAAATGAGTCTTTAAAAAAATGTATCTGTGGAGCAGTTTGTTCTGATACAAAAATTGGATTGCCAAGAATCAGAATTGAATCTATAGCAACTGGATTGTTCATTTATGGGAAGTACACGGCTGCTTCTACGCTAAGAGACTTCATGCACTTAGGTAGAAAATTAACAAATAAGTAAACACATTTCTAACTAAAATAATTTTTAAAAAGTAATTGATCAGGTAATACATAATAATGGAAAATAGTGGGGATAGAGGAAGTGATAGTAGGATGATCACAAAGGTCTAAGTATGTGTATTTTAACTAGTAAGTGAATGGTGCAGAGGTAGATAATTGAGAGCTAGTGGAACAGTTTTCCTGTTAAAAGAATATCTTAAGTGCTGCTATTGTTGATGGAGTTAGGTATTTTTTCAGTAAAATGATTCATTGTGACTCCTTGTAAAACAGATTGAAATCTTGCCTATCCTGAACCAGATTCACAAGCTCTTCTATAACCATTTTTGTAGTCAGTATGTTAATAACTTCAATACCTTTGATGATCTTCTCTTTTTGTTAGGTGCCGTCAAGTGGAGTACGACTCATAGAAGCCCTATGAACAAAAGACCTGAACCCTGTCCTATGTTGACCAGTTGTATAATCTTGACACACTCAAGCCCATTGCTGTAGTCACTGTGTCAATCCACCTGGTTGAGAGTCTTCCTCTCATTCACTGTTCCCTCACCTTTCCAAGCATGGTATCTTTCTCCAAAGAGTAGCCTATCCTAGTAACATGTCAAAAGTATGACAGATGAAGCTTCACCATCCTTGCCTCCAAGGTAGTTCCAGCTGTACTTTCTTCAAGACCTATTTGTTCTTTTGGCAATCCATGGAATATTCAGTCCTCTTCTCCAACACAACAATTCAAAGGCATATTTTTTTTTCTTCTGTCATCCTTATTCACTGTCCAGCTCTCAATACCATAGCAAGTAATTGAAAAGATCATGTTCTGAATAAAATACACCTTAGTCCTCAAACTAACATTATTGCTGCTTAGTAATTTGGAGAGGTCCCTGACTGAAGACTTTCTGGTGCAATATGTCTCCCAATCTCCTAACTACTGGTACCAAGTGTATTGATTATGGACCCAAGAAAAATGAAATCTTTGACAGTTTCAAACTTTTTTCTGTCTAGACCAGCCACAACATGAGAGATAGGCTATAGTGTGAGGTGTTAGGCATTACTGAAGTGAATTAAAACCTAAACCATCATATCAAAGATTGGATAGGGTATGGGAGGTGCTGAATGGGGTAGGTAGGAGTGGAAAGGGATGCTGATAGAGTGGGGAAAGGGATGTGGCAAAACACATGCCAAGGGCAGGGAGGTGAGCACGACACTTAATCTATTGGTTACTTCTATAATGGGGAAATGTCTTTCATCTGCTTCTTTCTGTAAAACACTTGTCTGTCAGGCACTGGTTTAAATCTGAGCATTCAAATTAAGACAGACTAGGAAGAAGGATTGACTATCCAGTTCCAAAACAACAGGCCTTTGAAAACCCTACAGACAACGGAACACAATAGAGTACATTTAGAGTAGACTATCAGATATGGCAAAGGATGAGGAACAGTTGTAAGCAGAAGCATGAAAGTACGAAAATTGGACATTGTTAAAAAATAAGTGAAATATATAAATATTTACATACTAGGTATTGGCAAAATGAGATGGACTGGTGTGGGATATTTTTAAGCTGACAATCATTTGATTTACTATGCTGGAGATGAAAAAGTGAGGGAAAATGGGGTTACTTTCAAAGTTAAAAAAGTCATTTCTAGATCCACCTTGAAATACAATGCTGTGAATGACAGGATAATATTCATACACATACAAAGAAGTTAAGTAAATACCAGTATCATTAAAATATGTTGAGCAACAACCAGAGCCAGAGAGGAGGAAACAGATAATTTCTACCAACTTTTGCAGTCAGAAATTGAGAGAACATGCAATGTAACACATTAATAATAATAATAATAGATGACTGGAATGCAAAAGATGGGAACAGGAAAGAAGGATTGGTAGTAGGATACATGTACTTGGTGACAGAAATGAAGCTAGAAACAGAATGATAACATTCTGCACAATCAATGATTTATTCACTGCAAATACCTTTTAGAAGAAACAGAAGCACAGACTATACATCTGGATTTCACCTGACGGCATGCATAGAAATCAGATTGATTACATCTTTGGAGAAAATTGCTGGGGAAATTCAGTATCAGCTATGAAAACTAGGCTAGTCACAGACTGTGGAGCAGACTGTCAGAATGCTACATCAAATCCACAGAAACCAAAATTTGATCTTGAGTCTACCCCTCCTGAATTTCAAAACCATCTCAGAAACAGATATGAGGCCTTGAACACTAATGAATTAATGAACTAATAAACCAGATGAGCTGTGGGCTGATATGAAGATATCATCCAGGAAGATATGCAAGATGTCATTACAAAGATGGGGTGGGGGATGAAAGAAACGGGATGGATCTTTTGTGAAAGACAATGTGTTCAAACTTTGTAAATAAATCAGTATAAAATTTAAAAAAAAATAAGGAAAAAAGCAACAATAAACAAGCAAACAAAAAACAACAACAAAAGACACCCAAGATAAAGGAGGAAGGAAAGACAGAGATGGATGTCAGAAGAGACCCTGAATGTTGCATTAGAGTGCTGAGAATACAAAGCAAAGGAAAGAAATCAAGAAGTTAAGGAGCTGGACAGAAGATTGCAAAGAGCAGCTTTTGAAGACAAAGCAAAGTATTATAATGATATGTGCAATAAATTAGAGTCAGAAGATCAATAGGCCAAAGTCACTCGGCATGTCTTATGCTGAAGGAACTGAAGAAAAAAAAATCAAGCCTTGAGTTACAATACTTAAAGATGTTATGGGTACGGGGCGGGCGGGCTGTCCTCGGCCTTCGGCTCGGGGCGAGCCGTCATGGCCCTCAGGATGAGCTCCTCAGTCCCCAGATTGTGCCATCTGACCCCTGGGTAGGAAAAAAAAATGCCTAGGGTATCCAGAGAATTTTATCTAGGCTACTTTCTGCTACCCTCTCCCCCAGTAAACCTGAAAGTAACACCCCCAAAACCCCTCTATTTGTAACTCACAAGTTTGTTCTCTCTAGGTTTGCTCCCTTTCCTACAGGTAACCTTACCACTGAGTTTTAGTTCAGACATGACCCCGAACCCAGTGCCAGTGACAAAAAGGAAATACAACTGCCAGCTAAAGAAGCAAAGGAGGATGGAGTCTCTGGGTTCAACCAGCCATCCCCACTGGACCCACCTGGGAAAACATTTTGCAGTCCAGAGGGGAGCAAATGACAGGAAAATATCTTCTAACAGAACAAGAAGGCAAGCAGCCTTAACCCAAGATCACCAGTAAGGTGATAAAGTGTCCTCCCTTTCCCCCTTCACATCAATGCCCCTGTTGAGCATGAAGAAACCAGAGAGTCGGCATCCAGTTCCCAAATCAGTAAGACAGTTGATTTAATTACCATTGGAAAATGCTTGTCATTTTGCTGTAGCATCTGGTCCCCACTGGATCACTTTCATTTCCTTCACCTGCTCCCCCTACCAACCAATTTCTGCAGCTCTGCAACTTCATCCCTGCCCGTCCTCACCCTTCTGCCCCCAACCCTCACCTCCTTGTACCCCCAATTTGTTTTTTCCCAATAAAAATTTTTAAAAAAATATGTTATAGGTAGAATATTAAATGTTCCAGGAAGGATTAAAAGAAGATGGAAGGAGTACAGAGTCACTGTACCAAGAAGAATTGGATGACACAAGAGAATATAATGAAAGAACATATGATCAAGGGACAATGGTGATGAAGGAGGAAATTCAAGCTGCTCTGAAGGGAACTGGCAATAACAAGGCCCCAGGAATTGATGACATACCAATTGATATATTTCAACAAACAAATACTGCTTTGGACTATTCACCAGTTGTGCTAAGAAATCTGGAGGACCACTACCTGCCCAAGTGACTGGAAGAGATCCATATATATTCCTATTCCCAAAAAAGGTGATCTGTCAGACTGTGGAAAATATCAAACAATATCACACACAAGCAAGTCCAGTTGAAGATTATCCAAAAACAGTACATTAACAGAGAACTGCCAGGAATACAAGCTGGATTTAGAGGAAGCAGTGGAACTGGAAACATTATTGCCAATGTCAAATGGATTTTGACTGAACAGAGTACCAAAGGAATGTCTGCCTGTGCTTCATTGACTATGCAAAGGTATTTGTGTAGATCACAAAAAATTGTGACTAGCCTCGAGAACAATGGGAATCCAAGACCACTTGATTGTGCTCATGTAAAACCCATAGTTGGACAAAGTAAGGAAACACAGTATGGTTTAAAATTAGGAGTGCATCAGGAATGCATCCTGTCTCCATACCTTTTCAATATGTATGTTGAAATAATCATTTGAGAGACTGGACTTCGTAAGGAGGAGTGTGGCATTAAGATTGGAGGATGACTCATCAACAACCTGTTTTATGAAGATGATACAACTTTGCTTGTTGAAACTGAGGAGTACCTGAAGCATTTGCTGCAGAAGGTCAAGAATTGTACTTTTCAATATAGATTGAAACGTAACATCAAGAAGACAACTATTCTTACCACTGGCCCAATTGAGAGCACTGTGATAGATGGAGAAGAGATGGAGGTTGTTTACAATTATAGCTTGGTTGGCTCCACAATCAACATTCTTGGTACCAGCAGTTAGGAAATCAAAAGACAAATCACACTGGAGAAGTCTGCTGTCAGAGACATTTCCAGAGTGCTGAGAAGCAATGATGTCAGTCTACAGACTATGCTGCACCTGATCCAGGCCATAGTCTTCACAATTAAATGTATGCATCAGAGATCAGATTGCTGGACAATGTTTAATGATGATGAAGAAGAAAAGAAGCCTACGAGTTACAGGGCTAGAGAAGAATATTGAACATACTATAGACAACCTCTCCTGTCTTGGAGAGGGTAAAACCAAGTTTCTCATTGGAGGCAAGGATTTTGAAGCTCCATCTCACATCCTTTGGGCACTTGGCCAGGAGGGACCAGTCCTTGGAGAAGGACAGTGTAGGAGACAAAGACTCCAGATGAGATGGATTGACACAAATCCTAGTGCAATGGATTTAAATGTGTTGTAGTCAGTAAGACTGGCTCAGGATAGGGCAAGGTTCAGAGCTATTGTAATATGAGTACTATGAGTTGCAGGTGACTCAATAGCACACAACAACAACAACAACATTATGATCTTGACATCTGGTCCAGTGATGAGAGGTGTTTTTTTGTTTGTTTTTTTACATTGAGGTGCAATCCATATTTCAGGGTGTGGTGTTTTGTCTTCTGTAGCATGTATTTCAAGTCTTCCTCACTTTCAGCAAGTAAGGTTGTGTTATCTGAATAATGTAAGTTATTGATGCTGATGCCACATTCTTCTTTATAGAGTCCAGCTTCTTGAATAATTTGTTCAGCATACATAGTGAATAGGCATTCTGAAAAATTACAACCCTGACATATGCCTTTCTTTATTTTAAACTATGTAGTGTTCCCTTCCTCTGTTCACACATCTGCTTCTTAGTGTAGTTATAGGTTTCATATAAACACAATTAAGTGGTGCACCATCTTGTGCATTCTCTAAATCCAGCTTGAATTTCTGGAAGTTTTCTGTACGGTCAATGTACTGTTAAGGCCATTTTAAAATGATCTTCAGCAGGCAAGTGGTGACAAAAGAAGAAAAATCTTCCAATTGTCTCTGCCATCTTCACTCAGAAACCCCACCTTTCACCCTTCTTCTCTTACCCTTCCTAACATCATGTCATTTTCTAAGGACTAGTACTTCCTGACAATATGCCAAAAGAATTCAAGAACTACTCTCACTGCCCTTACTTCTAAGGAACATCATGGCTAAACTTTTTTCTATGGCTTCTTTGTTCTTTGCTGCTGTTATTATGTGCCATCAAATCAGCTATAATTCATTGTGACCTCATGAACAACAGATGTGAACCTTGCCTATCCTATGTCATCCTCATACTCTTGTCATGCTCAAGTCCACTAAGGAAGTCACTGTGTCAATCCATCTCATTTTTCTCTCTTTTGCCAACCCTCTACCTTTCCCAGTATGTCTCTCTCCAAGGACTAGTTCTTCCTAAAAATGTGACCAAAGTATTTGAGATGAAATTTTATCATCCTTGTCTGTAAGAAGCACTCTAGTCTAAAATGATTCATGTCTTAACTGCTTTGATATGGAATATTCAATACTCTTCCCCAGTACCATGCTTCAGAACCATTAATTTCTCTTCACTCTTTCTTATATTTGTTGCCCAACTTTTATATGTATGTAAATAAACTAAAACAACATGGCTTGAGTTAGGCATACCTGAAAGTGACATTTTTGTTCTCCAGTATTTTTAAAAAGTTCACAACAACAGTTTTACCCAATGTTGTATGCCACTTGATTGCTGTTTTTATGGGCGTTTATTATGGATCCAAGTAATAAGAAATTCTTTACTTCAATCTTTTCACCGTTTATTACGACCTTGCCTATTTTCCAATTGCGAGCCTTTTTTTGTCTTGATGTTGAGATGTAATACATGTTGAAGGCTTTGAGCTACTTCAGTAAGTGCTTCAAGTCCTCTTCACTTTTAACAAGCAAGGATCCATTTGACGTAAGTAGTGATATTCATCATTCCACAGCCTTTTCTGAATCCAGCATAAGTACAAAGACTCTATAATGGTAAAGAACTTGAGTTTGATTTGCCATATTCTCTGTTAAACCTTCAGTCTCTAGAAAATATTGAGCACATTCTAAGTGTTCAGGTCATAATAAAGTCAAATAATTTTTGTTCCATTGGGATAAATAAAGAAAATAGAGATTTTATATTTGCAGAAAGTCATGTACAAATTAAAATCCTAAACATCACAGACTTAACAAATTGTTTCACTCCATTTACACTTTTAACTAATATAGTTTATCATTATGTTTAATTTACTGTTATGTTCACAATCCATTGTTATGCATCGAATTGCATCTCCCAAGATTTCCATGTTATCTTCTTTAGAAATAAACCCCTTCTTTTTATGTTAATGAGGCCATATCAGTGCAGATAATAGCCCGCTGAGAACTGTATCCTCCTGAAACTATGCCCTAAATAAGTAAGATAAAGTTTTTTACCAACTTTGCCTCTAGGAGCACTCCAATGGAAGAAACTTTGTTTCTTGTCCTTTTAACATGGAATAGTCAATACTCTTCCCCAACTTTGTGCTTCAAAATAATGAATTCTTCTTCAGTCTTTATTTGTCATTGCCTATCTTTCATAGTTATATGAATGAATTAAAAATAACATGACTAATATGCTGATATCAAATCACGATGTCAGATGGATTCTACCTGAAAGTAGAGAATATACAAAAGATGCTTACTTGTGTTTTATTGACTATGCAAAGACATTTGGCTGTATGACTCATATGAAATTAAGGATGGCACTGAGAATAATGAGAAATTCAGAATATTTATATTCATGTAAACTTGTGCCTGAACTAAGAATCAGTAGTTTGTACAAAACAAGGAATGATTTAAAATGAGAAATGGTATGTGTCATGGTTATGTCCTTTTACCATTTCTCTTAAATCTGTATTGTAAGTAAATATTTCAGGAAACTGGAGTATATGAATAAGAATGTGGTATCAGGATTGGAGAAAGACTCATCAATAAGCTATGATATGTAGTTGGCACAACCTTGTTTTCTGAATGCAAGGAGAACTTGAAGCTCTTACTGAAGAACATCAAACACTACAGTCTTCATTATGGATTACACTTCAACATTAAGAAAACAAAAATCCTTACAACTGGACCAAAAGCCAACATCATTATAACTGGAAAAAAGTCTGAAGTTGTCAACAATGTCATTTTTACTTGAACCCATAACTAATATCCATTGAAGTAGAAGTCAAGAAACAAAATAAGATATTACATTGGGCATATCTGCTTTCAATCATTTTTTAAGGGCTAAAGAGAGAGTATGACATTTTAAATACTAAGGTACACCTTACTCAAGTAATAGTATTTTTAATTTCCTCATATGTATGTGAAAGTTGGACAATAATTAAGAAAAAAAAACAAAGAAAAATTGATGTCTTTGATTCTGGTGGTGGTAAAGAGGACTAGATAGACCATGGACTGACAAAAGAACAAGCAAATCTGCCTTACAAGAAGTGAAGCATGATGCTTCATAGAGTTAAAGGTTGAGAGATTTGATCTCAAATATTTTTGATATGTTGTCAAGATGGACCAGTCCTTCGAAATACCTTGCAAAAGGAGCGGGATATGAAGGAGAGAAAACATCCTGGGTGAGATGTCAAGGTTCACTTGACAAAGTGAATACAGGAATGGGGTCAAGCATAGGGAGATTGTGAGAATGGAGTAAGATTTAACAACGTTTCTATCTTATACTACAGAGTTCTGTGAGTTGAGTGGATTCTATGACACCTGTCAAAAATCCCAACAAAATCAAGCCCTTAATAATTTGTTGTTTTATCCCCTTCTCTGTATCTGCCAATTCCTTTCTATATAATGACTCAGTATATTCTTTCCATCTTCTTTTAATACTTCCTGGATCATTTAATATTCTGCCCAA
>NW_006399887.1:6393395-6413123 GCF_000299155.1 Elephantulus edwardii
ATGAGTCGGAAGCGACTCGATGGCACATAACAACAACAACAACAACAACAACAACAACAACATCCCCTTCTCCACTCTTGGCATGTGTTTTGACTCATAGGCTTTATGAAGCTTTAAATCTTTATGGAAAAATGTGTCCCAAACCTAATAGTTTTTGAGTTATTATGAGATAGATACAGAAACAAGATGAAACAGGACAAAAATATACCCTATTCTAATGACCACAGCCAAAATATTGAGGAGAAGTGATGTCAGTTTTAGAAATAAGGTGCACATGGTTCTGGCCATTGTCTTTCCAATCACTTGGTATGCATCTGATAGCTGGATAATGAATAAGGATGACAGAAGAAGAATTGATGGGATATTCCCCTGGACTGCCAGAAGAACAGATAAGTCTTGGAGAACATGCAGCCACAGTGCTCCTTGGAGGTAAAGATGATAATGCTTTGTCTCATATATTTTAGGCATGACTACTTCTTGAAGAAGAATAGTATGTTTGAGAGGTTATTCCTGAGAAAGGAATATCATGCTTGAAAAGGTGGAGGGATGGTGAAGTAGAGAAAGATCCTCAATTACGGGGACTGACACAGTGACTGCAGCAAATGGATCATGTGTGTCAGAGATTGTAAGGATGGCATAGGATAGGGCAGGACTTGAATCAAAGGCAGCTAACAACAATGACCAGAGAGTTAAATGAATCTAGAAGTCCAGATACTCAAACAACTGCTAAGAACTAAAAATGGAAAAAAAATCTTTGGATAGCACTAAGAGTTAAGTATTATTCCTTGAAGAGTTAGTGATTTACATGAACCTAGAGGCACATCAGAAAGTGCTCCTGGTAATGTGCTTCTGAAACACCACAGCTTTGAAAAAACCTTTCGATCAGTTCAACTCTTCACAGGTGGGGTTGCCAGAGGGCAGAATCCAGGGCAACTAAGACCACCAATAAGAAGTTAAAATAGGTAGGCCTTCTCCTTAGAACCATGTCTTGATTTAGGTGTTCTTGCCTTCTAAATGAGTAAACTAAACACAACTAAACTAAACAATCTGTAGTGTAGAGCTACCCACTTGTATTTCCATTACAACAGCATTAGGAAATGAAAACACCCACAAAGCAGTTCTATTTTACTAATTTTTGTTGACACTCATATTTGGAAATTAGAACTGAGACACAAATGGAGATTTGTGGACCAATGTTCACAGCAGCATTATTCACCATCCCAAGAAAATGGAAACAGCCCAAATGTTCAACTACAACTGAATGTATTGAGAAATTGTGGTACATTCACACAATGGAATATTATGCAGGACACAGGAGCAATTCTTTAGAAAAATACTACATAACTTGGGAGAGAATGTAGAGCATTATCCTGAGAGAACTAACTCAGTATCATAAGGACTGTATCTGCATAAGACCACTATTGTAAAAATAGAAGTATAACTAGTAAAACATCTATGGGGACCCAAGGGAGGAAGAGGTGATAGCAGAGGGATGAGGATGAGTAGGGGCAAAACCACAGGATTTCACAGTTTGGTGGAGGGAAGGAGGGCAGTGAAGGAAATGGGAAGAATCTGGCAAGGTCCTGAAAAGATTGGGTAATGATGGCCATGGTCCAAAGATGATTGAATGATTGTATGAAACACAATATAATGAAGAATAGTATGAAACACAATTTATATGAACTTTATGAGCAAACCAATTTTTAAAAAAGAAAGGGAAAAAAGAGATAAAACTACATTCTTCATAAAATACATGAAATTTTTATTTCAATGCTAGCGGAATGTAGAATTGCCAAATACTAGATATGAGAAAAGAAGATACATATAAAAATAAACATTCATGTAGAGGAAAGCAACCAAACATAAATAATATTTATTTAAAGCGTATAATGACTACTTTCACCACCTGATTTTTTAATCATATTTAAAATATACCTAATGAATAATGAAAGGTTTTACACATCGAAAAGAAAGTGAGAAGATTTTGAAAATTAATTGTGAAAATATTGAGGTAAAAATAGGCAGAGATGTACTAAAATATTTGTAGCATGTTATAATTGCTGAAAAGACGGCGACTGATTTCCTTGTAACAAATTTCTTACCTGGGTAGCTAGAACTATTTGAAGGGCTTGGAATCAGTCTATGTGCAGAATAATGTTAATTGGCAAAAATAACAGATTTTTTTATCAGAAGTTGGGAGACCGTCATCCTACTTCTGGGGTAAGTTAGTATATAAGTAATAAATACCATAGACTATTTTGTATAAAACTTAGACTTGATATTGTGTTGTGACTTTCTATTTAAAAACTAATATGCTAAGTTGTTATTAGGTGCTGTCCAATCTAGTACGACTTATAGCTATCCAGTGAATCTTGCCCTATCCTGTGCAGATTTGAGTCCCTTGTTGCAGTCACCCTGCTAATCCATCTTGCCGAGAGTCTTCCTCTCCTTCACTGACTTTCTAGCTTTCCAAGCATGATATCCTTCTCCAAGGACTGCGTTCTCCTTACAATATGTTCAAAACATGGGAGACAGAGTTTCACCATCCTTGTCTCAAAGGAGCTTGCCAAAAGAGTAATATTTTCTGAACAGTGTGTGCCATCAAACTGATTCTAAGTCACAATGACGCTATAGGATGGAGTAGAACTGCCCTATAGGGTTTTGCATATCATAATCTTTATAGAAGCAGATTGTCAGGTCTTTTCTCCTGAGAAGTGGTTGATGAACTTGAACCTCCAGCTTCTCATTTAGCAGCTAAACTCTTAACAGTTGTTCCAGCAGGGTATCTTAGTAGGGAGATATAATGCTCTAAAATGATTTACCCATACTACAATCATATAATTTTTCACTTATACTGTTGAAAAATAAAAGAGCTTATTGAAATTTATTAAATTATAGACAGTACTACAACAGTCTTAAATTTGCCTTAGTCTTGGCCACAAACTAGTCTCAGTGATTATTCTAAATCTTAGCATTTGCTTCATACAGTTATAAAAATGATTTTTTTGCAAACTTCCATAGAATTGGTTCCTAATTCATGGGGACATCATGCAGAGGAATGAAATGCTGCCTGTCTATTATTATAGCACAAAAAGTTTTTAAGTATTAGTACAAAACTGATGTTTATGAAGGGTAGGTTAAAAATTTTCCAAATATCCAACTTTTCCAAATTGTTTTACCACTCCATCTTCCCTAGCGTCAACTATTTCTGTGTTCCTAATCCCCTTTCCTCTCATCTATGTCTTTGAGTTCTGTAATTTGCTATACTATTTTATACAAACAATCAAAAACCTTCAGAGATATGGCTCATTCAGGGGTGTGGAGACTAGTAAATCTCAAATCCATGAGTTAGGCCTGTTCACTATTATCTTAAGAGATGAAAGAATGGTGGTCTGGGTCTTAACTTCTAATAAGTACATCAAAGATACAATTCACCCTATTCTATCTCAACACAAAAGATTGGAAATACAGACACAAAAAGGCTAGAATTTCAAATACATTGCAAAATGGAGGATTATGACTAGAAAGACCATAATATGTAATTCACTGCACCACAGTGATGCATAGAGTATTTATCGGCTGATTTTCAGAAGCAAACCACTAGCCTGCCCTTTCTCTCTGGGAAGCCCATCTGAAATCGTCTTAGCATCACTGTGCAAGCCTACAATGAGAGATTGGCAGTGACTGTATATGAAGTATACTCCCTCGGAATTGATCATAGGCCATTCCACAAGGATGAGGAGAATGAATTCTATCCCTCAATCATCAATGATTCATATAATTCAAAGAAACTAACTTTCATTAAAAACTGGCATTTTTCCTAATGTGATATAATTTGTTGTTATTATGTGCCTTTGAGTTGACTACAACCCTATTAACAACAAATCAGAACTTTGCATAGTGGGTGCCATCCTCCCAATCTCTGCCATGCTTAAGCACACTGTTACAGTTCCGGTATAAGTTCATTTTACTGACATTCTTTCTCTATTTTGCTGACCTTCTAACTTCCTCAGCATTATTTATTATTCCAAAGATTGGCCTTTCCTGACAAAATGCCCAAAGTATATGAAACAAAGTTTTATCATCCTCAGCTCTAAGAACCACTCTGGTTGCATTTCTTCCAAGACAGATTTGTTTGTTCTTTGGGTAGTCCAATACTTCATCTGAAAAAAGACACAATTCAGAGAGTGAGAAAATGGTTAGTTTATGTGATCTAACAAGCAAAAGAAATGGAAGAAATCGTTTGATGGTTTCTTTCACTGGCCTGTTGAATTGTGAAAGGAAGCTTACTAGCTTGATTGCAGTTTACCGACCGATTCCTAGGTTACTGACTGATTCTCGTCAACCTGAAAAGACCTTTCCATTTTAGCAAACTTTTATAGCTTTTGTCAGGTTTGTGATTTAATTAGTCACTGATGAATGGGGAAATAATCTAGTAAAACAAAACAATAAGAATTTGGCAGACTCAAAGATGCTGATTAAGAATTAAGCATATTTGAGTAGTTACCATAGAGGCATGGAAGTAATAATTAAAAATACTAGCTTGGGAGGTAGTCCAGCTTTGGAATATTGGCATCTTACTAATTACTTGGCATTTGACTGTTTAGTTTTTCAAATCTCACTTTCTTCTCCTCTGTGAAAAGGATTGTTGTATTTATTTATTTGTTGTTGTTAGGTGCCTGTGGGGTATGACTCATAGTGACCCTATGAAGAGCAGATCAAAACCCTGTCCTAACTTGTGTCATCCTTATCATCCCTGACCCGCTGAAGGCCATTGCTGTAGTCTATCTCATCTATCCATCTCATTAGGGCTCTTCCTCCTCTTTCATTGATCCTACATCTTCCCAAGAAGAATGTCCTTTTCCAATGATTAATTTCTTCTAGAAACATGTTCAAAGTGTGTGAGATGACGCTTCACCTTTCTTGCCTCCAAGGAGCACTCGTCTGTACTTTTTTCCAAGACACATCTACCCACCTGTTTTATTGTGTTTTGTTGTTGTTCTGGAAGTCCATTCATTCTTCAGTTATTTCTTCAACACCATAACTCAAAGACATCAATCCTTCTTCTGTCATCCCTAGTCATTGTCTAGCTCTTAGATGCATGAAAAGTTACTGCAAAGATAGTGACATAAATCAGGTGTACCTTAGTCTTCAAATTGACATCATTATTCTTCAGTATTATAGAGAAGCCTCTGAAAGAAGACTTTTCCAATACATTACAGCTCTTTGTCTCCTTTCTACTGGAATAAAAAGTGTTGATTATTGATCCAAGAATGAAAAAATTATTGACAATTTCAATTCTTTCTTCATGTGTTATGATGCTGTCTATTGGTCCAGTGGAGAAGACCTTTGCTTTCTTGATGCTGATGTATAATACATGTTTAAGGCTGTTGTCCTTGATCTTCTGCAGCAAACGTTTCAAGTCCTCCTGACTTTCAGCAAGGCAGGTTGTGTAATCAACAACACAGGTTTTTGGTGAATCTTCCTCAGATCCTGATAACACATTCCTCTTCATAGAGTCCAGGTTTACAAATAATACTCAGTATAAAGATTGAATAGTTATGGGATAGGTTATTGTTGCTATCAAATCAGGTCCTTTTCATAGCAACTTTATGAATAATTTTTGTTGTTGTTAGGTACCGTTGAGCCAATCACAGCTCATAGTGACCCTATGAACAACAGATCTGAACATTGTTCTGTCCTGTGCCAGTCTCATCATCTCTGACACATGATGCAATTATATGCCAACCCAGCTCATTGAAGGTCTTCTTTTCTTTCATTGTCCCTCCACATTTTCAAGGAATAGCCTCTCCTAGCAACATGTCTGAAGGATGCGAGAGGAAGCTTCAACACCCTTGTCTCCAAGGAGCATTCTGGTTGCACTTTTCTCAAAACATATCAGTTTGTTCGTTGTCAATCCACAGAATATTAAGTGTTCTCCTCCAATATTATAAATCAAAGATCTCAATTCTTGTTCTGTCATGATTACTCATTGTCTAGCTCTCAGACACACAGCAAGTGATTGAAAAGACTGTGGCCTGAACTGAGCACACTTTGGTCTTCAAACAGTCCTCATTGCTCCTCAGTAATTTGGAGAGGTCTTTGATAGCAGGCTTTCCCAATGCAATACATCTACTTATTTCCCAACTGTTGGCCCAAGGATATTTATTGTGGATTCAAGTAAAATTAATTGGTTGGTCATTTTTTTTCCCTCCATCTATCATCCTGCAATGATGTAAATTGTAGAGTATCCAACCTTCCTGCTTTTGGTCTTGAAGCAGACATCCTCGACATTATGTAGACTAGACTAGAATATTGCCATCTTTCTGATCATTTGGGGAATAAGAATGAGAATATTTATAAAAATATTCTCTCCCACTTTATTTTCTTCTTCCCCTACATCTCTTTTTACCACCACCCTTGCTTACCACAACTGTTTTTTAGACAGTGGACAGAGAACATTGGAATAATAAAATGTATGTGTGTATATATTAAAAAACCAAACTGAAAGAAGAATGAGAAGTGATATTTTTCAATACTACAAGAGGATAGAGAGATTAGATTAATCATTTGCAGACTCAGTTTACTTCAGGTTCTTAAGATCGCCTCTGCTCGAAGACAGGAACAGATGTACCCTGATTTCCTTGACTGTGCTACTTTGATAAATGCATTTTTTAGCCTTGTTTCTAGAATTCAAGATTTTCCCTAAAAATACTACCTCTTAGAAAGAGTTGAGTTCTTGAGTTCTTATTGTAGTACCCTCTCAAGTCACATATTACTTCCTCAAATTGAAGTCTTTTCTTATTCTCACAAGATCATCCTTTTGACATTTAATTCTGCCTTTGAACTCAGGCAAGAGATTGGAATGATTTTGACTGTCAAATCTCAGGAGATGAAAGTGCATACATTATTTCAATCCTCTGCTGGGCTTTCCGTTCTCTGTAGAACTCTTTAGTAACTTCCTCCTCCATTCTGCGTAAAGAAAACATCAGGTTTGTAAATCAAGTAGAGCTTATTTTACCAAGAAAGCAGACAAGTAAGTAATGGCATTATCAACTTCATTCTCCTGATCTTCTGATCCTATTGTTGTTAGCTGCGATAAAGAAGGCCTCTTACTTATGGAGAATTCATACATATGCCAGATCAGACCATTGAGCTTCACAGAGTTTAATTGGCATTTCTTTCTAGTTCGCTCTAGTATGGATGTTTCACTGAAACCTCCTCAGTATCACTGATAGACTGGTGATGACTGTGCATGAGGTACATTGACTGGAAAAGTGGAACTAGAGTGTTCCTGGGAAGCAAGGTGGTGAAACTTTGTCTCACATATTTCAGGCACATCGTTAGGAGAGATCTGTCCTTGGAAAAGTCCTTGGAAAGGTGGAGGATCAAAGTGACTACAATAATGAATGAGCTTAAGTATATTGGATATGGTTAGAACGGCACAAGACAGGACAGGTTTCAGATCTATTATTTATAGCATCACTGTGAGTTGCAGTCAACTCTATGGCACATAACAACAACATTGAACCTTGGCCTTCTGCATGGAAGAAGTGAACTCTACCAGAGAATCACCAGTGCCCCTATTTCCAAATCTTAACTAATTAATATTTCCTAAAGCTACCAAATTACCACAAACTTGTTGTCTTAAAACAACAAAAACATGTAAATAACTTACTATATACAAAAAAGTATATGAAATCAAGGCTCTGATAAATGATTCTTCCTTTCTTCTCCCAGTTTTTAGTGCTGGTTAACTTTTTGGCAGGTGCTGTAGCGCTCCAATTTCTATTTCTTTCTTCACAGTATCACCTATGCTTCTGTGTTAGAGACCCCTCTACTTTGCCCTGTAAGTGCATTTGTGATGGCAGTTGAGGCCTGTCTTGTAATCTAGAGTTATCTCCTTATCTCAAGATCTTTAATTTGATCTCATATGTACACACTCCTAAAAAAGATACAATAAGGTATTGATTAGTCAGTGTAATCAATCAATCAATCAAAGACCCTTTAACTGGGGCAATGGAGGTTGGTATATTGGAATGTGTGAGACTGGCTCAGAATAGGGAAGGATTCAGAGCTGCTGTACAAGACATGGCTATACGTTGTAGGTGACTGAACTAACACAACAACAGCAACATACTATATTGGTTGTTTTTGAACTTAACCCTTTTGTTTAGAGTCAACAAGACTTTAAGGAGTACCTTTGTATTTAAATGTCGATTGTTATTATATTTTGCAGGGAACATTCCTCTCTTCCGTCAATATGCTGTACTGAGGTAACCTGGGGTTGCTGTGATGCTGAACCTTGTGCTGTTGAGGTGTCAAATGCCGTAACGGTTACTCATGATGGACAGTGTCTTGTGGAGCTCCCAGTTTAAGACATGTTTTAAAGCTAGAGTGGCATCCCCTTCTTAAACAACATGTCTACTGAAACTCTACGAACTTTGATAAATAAGGATAGTTATAGAAAGACTTCAAGCCTTTTGTTCAGAGTCACTATGAGTCATGCTCAACTTGATGGCAAACAACAACAACAACAACAACATGTTGACTGATGTTGTAGTGTGCTTTAGAGTCAGAAGAGACCCAGAGCTGACCTTTCAGTGTGTTTTCAGAGCCAGTTAATTGAACAGGAGAAGATTACCCATCCTTTTCCTGTGGAACATTTGGTGGATGGATTTGAACATCGTACCGTTGAGATCGCAGCAGTTTCTTACCAGTAGGCCACTAGATTAGACAGTGTAAGACCCATAAAATACACAATAGGTGTAGAGTAGACATTGTAATTAGTCAATTATTCAATGATAATTAATGCTAAAAACAAAAAATAAAGATAACAGGCTTTAGGGATTTGATGGGAATATTTTCTTTTGGGGTATGTGGCAGAGGGGACTTTTTTTTTTGGCCCAACATGTATATTTTTCTTTCTCTCTTAAGTCCTTTCAATATGAAATTGAAGTCCTATCCTATCTGAATCTGATTACCCTGAAAACAAAGCTTGAGGCAAAGCCACTAATTCACACCAAACCTGTAGAAAAGAGCAGAGCGGCCACATCAGGTTTTTGAGGCTGTAAATAGTAACTGGAGCAGATTCTGAGTCAAGGCCTTGCTTATTTAAGAGGTGATGTCCGAGGTAATGAGTGAAGGAATGGAAACGCTAAGAAAAGAAAGAAGAAAGGCCAATGTGAGAGTGACTTAGAGCAGGAACCATGATGAGAACTCAATTCTTGTGAAATTCATTCCCCTTGAATAAATTCTAATAACAACTCTTTTGGATGTAGTAGAAATTCTGCATAGGGTCTCCAAGACTGCCATCTTTACACAAGTAGACTGTCAAATCTTCATCCCATGGACCAGATGGTTCCTTCATGTTCAATTAGCAACCAAGTACCCAGCCACTGCACTACGAGATGTCAAAAGCTGCCAGCTAATCAACGGGAGGAAGATGTCTGCTTCTGCAAAGATTTTCATTCTTGAGCTTTATGTACGGCACTACATTTTCTTGCAGGTTCACTGTGAGTCTTCTTGCAAAGTAGCTATTGTTGTTGTTGTTGTTGTTATGTGCCATCGAGTCACCTGTGACTCATGAAAACCCTTTATACAACAGTTCTGAACCCTCTCCTTTCCTGAGCCAGTCTCTCTGACTCTAACATTTTTTAAATCAACTGTTTATTTTACTGTATACCATTTTATAGACCCCTAAGGAAGACAACATGCTTGTAAAATAAAGGGTCAGAGAAAAAGAAGATGTGTTTTCACAGAGGCTGTAACAAATGGTTTTAGGCACAGCGGAGATCCTTTTAGGTGCAAGGTCAAGTAAGATTTTGTTATACCGACTCTCTATGAGTCAGAGAGAGCTGACTCGACAGCACTTAACAACAACAACTCGTCTTTTTAAAAATTTATTTGTAGGAGTTCATTACTTGAGACACAAGTACTTTGATAGAATTCAGAGACATGCTGCCATCACTGTAGTTCTGACTCATAGCCACTTGATGCAATAGAAGTGACCCAAAGGGTTTCAAAAGTTTTATCTTTGAAGCAAGATTTTGTTATCTTTCTCTCATAAAGAAGTTGGTGGGTTTGAACTACTAACCTGTCAATTAATAGCAAAGTATTTGACAATTGTGTCAGTAGGGATCTTATTTTTTTTTTTCTATTCCACTGGTGAATTTTATTTGATTCATGGGTCCTATTATATTTGTAATAACAGAAACATGTGTGACTATTTTGAATAACAAACAAGAAACAGAGCAGAATTTGCTGTACTTGGGGGTATTGCACTTGAGATTTTTCTTTTTCTTTTTTTTTATTGATTTCAAAGAACTTCTACAGAGATTTTGGATTTCCATTCATTCATTGTTGCATTCTTCTCCCCGCCCACCCCACCCCCACTCCCAGTTCACTTTTCTCCTTGAAAAACAAAAGAAAAACTCCTTCATTGGTATACAATCCCCCAGCACAGCCCCACCCCCACCCCAGTATACTCCATTCTGCAACCCTCATTCCAGACTCTTATGATCTTTTAATCCCATTAAGTAGTTAAGTTACCTTTTCTTTCTCTGTGACCTATAACATTTCTCTATTAATCATTTGTAGCCAAAGACTTGCCTCTTTACTATTATTTCTTGGTTTTAATTATCAGAGTATTTCTTATAAAAATGTCAGTATTTGTCCTCACTTTTGTCATAATTTTCATTTTATTCTTTAGTGAAATTTTCAGTCACAAAAAAGATAATTGTGGTATAAGAACACTAACATAAAATTCTGGGAAATGGTTGACACACAGAATCAATCTTGCAGGGTTAACGGAAATGAGAAGCAAAGAAGGAGGGAGGGGGAAAATGAAATTTAAATTTTCCATTTATTCAAATGTTTTTGCTCGAGTGCATTTGTTTGAAAATTTGCCCACGTGACCATCCCTGAAGGATAACCTCAGTAACCACAGGCTTTTCCTCACATTGAAATAACAGGGACATATGCTTTTGGCTTCTTTTCTTAATATTCTGACGTGAAATAAGTTATATTTTTTCATTTTTGTTTTGTTTTGTTAGGGCTAGTGTTAGGGTAGTGAGTATAGTATAGTATAGTATAGTATAGTATAGTAT
Organism: Elephantulus edwardii; assembly: GCF_000299155.1. Lineage (NCBI taxonomy): Eukaryota > Metazoa > Chordata > Mammalia > Macroscelidea > Macroscelididae > Elephantulus > Elephantulus edwardii. Next base: position 6,404,504 of record NW_006399887.1, read on the forward strand.
AGCATAGTATAGCATAGTGTAATGTAGTATAGCGTAGTGTAATGTAGCGTAGCATATCATAGTGAGCCCTTCGAGATGCCTTCAAGTTGTGGTGCTGGAGAAGAGTCTTGAACATACCATGGACTGCCAAGAAAACAAATAGGTCTGTCTTGGAGAAGGTGAAACCAAGTCTCTCCTTGGAGGCTAGGATTTTGAAGGTCTGCCTCACTTACTTTGGGCACATGGCCAGGAGAGATTGGTTCTTGGAGAAGGACATCATGCTCGGAAGGGTGGACAATGTGGGAAAAGGAGACTCAGATGAGATGAATTGATACAGTAACTGAGGCAGTGGGGGTTGGCGTGTCAGAATTAGTGAGACCGGCTCGGAACAGGGAAGGGTTCAGAGCAGTACATCGCAGGGGACTCAATGGCACATAACAACAAAAACATACTATGACGTGTTTGGAAGCAAGAGTGGCATCCACTTCCTAAATAACATGCCTCTGGACACTCTATGAACGTTGATAAATATCGATAGTTGTAGAGGAGCTTCAGGCCTTTTGTTCATAAGGTCGCTCTGAGTTGTGCTCAACTTGAAGGCAATCAACAACAACATAGAGAGCTCTGGTGATCTAGTGGTAAGAAACTGCACTGCATCCTAAAGGTGTGTGGTTCAAATTTACCAGTTGCTCCGTAGGAAAAGAATGGGCAATCTCTTCCTATGTAATTAACTGCCTCTGAAAACCTTCTGGAAAGTCAGCTATATGTCAGTTTCTACTTGACAGTACCCAACAATAATAACAACTTAAGGTTTTTGAATCATCCTCTTAGAGAAATGAGGAAGAATGGATGATGAAACACTGTCTTAAATGTTTTGGGCATGTTGTTAGGAGAGGCCAGTCCTTAGAAAAGGACATTATATACTTGAAAGGTGAAGGATCACTGAAACAAAGGAAGATCCTCAACAAGATAGATTGACATGGTGGTTGGATCAATGAGTTTGAGCATATTGAGGGATCGTAAGGATAGCACAAGATAGGGCAGGGTTCAGATCTGCTATCCATAGGGTTGCTGTGAGTTGGGTTTGACTAGACAGCATCTGATAAGAAGTCAGGTTCACAAGTATACAAAATGTCAATTTTACTTCTCACTGAAACTCATTTTTGTTGACTCAGAACTGACTCATGGCTGACCTTCCAGCAGGTTTTCTAAGGTTGCAAAATGGCCAAGAGAAGATTGTCCATTTCTCTATAGTCACTAATGGATTCAAACCTTTCTCCATACCATAGTCTCACAGGCATGTTCCACAAGAAATTCACATTTCCAGTCACACACCTACACTCAGGAACTCACTTTAACAGTCTTTGGGGAGGAAATTCCTCCATAGCCAAGCCACAGTATTAGAAGATAGTTTAAAAAAGAAAATATGTCTGAAAAGATCCCTGGTGGAACCATGGTTAAGCCTTTGGCTTGACCCATTCAAAAAGTCAAACCCACCAGTTGTTTAGTGTGACATGAAGCACCGTATTTTCTTTACTATGATCATATTATCCTTCTCAGATGTCTCTGCCTTTCTTACATTCCAAACCAAAACCCAAACTCAATACTATTGAGCTACTTTTGACTTGTAGTGACCCACCATTAAGTTTCTGAAGTTAGAAATCTTAGCAAGGGGAAACCACCTATCATTCTTCCATGGGGCAGCTGGTCAATTGCAACTGTCAAGCTCTCAGCTACCAACACAACCTGCTATGCACTATGCCTCCATATCTCCTTGCATTTCTTACTCTTAACAGGGATGATTTTGGGGATTGGTTTTATTTGTACATCCACAAATATTTAACAGTTAAATCATGTAAGTTCTTTGTGCAAGGGATAGATAAAGTGTACAAGAGGAGTGCTGTGTTCACAAGCCAATAAAATTACAAGATGAGTCATAGAATCAAGTTAAACTGTCTTATCAGATAGTCATCATGATGGTACTGAGCACTCAGTGAGGCTTGTTTGAAACCCCAGTTAACCTACATTATCAATAGAGAAGGTGGCTAGTGTGTAGCATGTTATACTCTTAACCCAGTGACTGGTTCGGATCCATCAGTGACTTCATGGGAGAAAAATGGGCCGTCTCCTCCTGATACTGTTTACAACCTTGGATACCTAATGGAGCGTGGTCACGAGTAGGAAATGACCCAGCCATAGTGAGAGTGTATAAATGGTGTTTCCAGCAGACCTAAATCTAAATGAGTTTCTACATAAGATTTGCTTGCTAGCCTTAATAACTAATACTCTGTACTCCTATAATACCAATTCCTGATCACAGGGTGGGCTATTGTGAGAATTAAATGCAATAGAAGCCAACAATTCTAGCATAAACCTGGGGTATTTGTTTGGCTATGAATGGTTTAAGATAAGGTCAGAGAGGCAAGCTGGAGCTACACCTTGGAGAGCCTTAAATGCCACAATGAAAAATTAGAAGTGGATTCATTTGGAAACTGTGAGACATTGAAGGTCTTTGAGGAGGGAAATGATATGATTACAGTTTTGCAGCTCGAAGATTAATGTGACACCATGATAAAAGTTGGGCAATTGGGAGAAGGTAAATGACAAGCTCAGGAGACATTGTAGTTATCCAGGTGATAGCAACGAGAGCCAAAATGAGGCTGGAAACAGAGGGCATGGGACTGTCTGGAGGTATTTGAGACATATAAATGTATAATGAGTTGGTTGTGAGGGTAGATGAGAAATATATAAATCAAAAGTTCTTGAGATTGCAAGCCTGTTAGTGTGGCACAAAATAAAATATAACTCAAAATGCTCGTGAGCTGAAACTCAGTGAAATAAAATATGTAGGCAGAAAAGCAAAAATCACGCTTTCGATATCGACTAAAGCATTAAATTGTGTTAAATTTCCAATTCAATTTCAAGCACAAGTGATAAAGCAGTGCCTTTGACCCAGAAGGATCCCTGGTAGCATAATGCTGGACTGCTAACCCAAAAGATTGGTGGTTTGAATCCATCAGCTGCTTTTTGGGAGAATGATGAGGAGGCTTGCTTCTGTTAAAATTTATATTTATAGCCTTGGAGACCTGATGGAGGGTCACTATAAATTATAATTGACTTCGTGGTAGTGGGTAGTTTAATTTTGTGCAGTAAAGTACTGCTTGTTGTTTCACAAAATTTCATTATCATTAATTAGCATATTAATTATTGTTGTTGTTGTTGTATGTGCTGTTGAGTCGCTTGTGACTCATAGGGACCCTATGTACAACAGCCCTAAACCCTGCTCTATCCTGTGCCAATCGCATTGCCTCTGACACACCCATCCTGATTACCCCAATCACTGAATCAATCCACCTCATAGAGGGCCTTCCCCACCTGCGCGGTCCCTCCACCCTCCGAAGCATGATGTCCTTTTAGAATTGTTTAACATCATAAAACCACGATTTGTGTTGGACATTATTTTGTTTCAAAAACTGGAAAACGGCGAAGTGGCCATTTCTCATGCTGAGGCTGGACTCAAGCCTTAGAAAGACTCAAGACTTTAAAAAGTCTGTTATTTTTGCATCCAAAAGAACAAATCAACATCATGGGTATGCCTCTTGAGTCAATTAAGAAAGGTTCTGAATGATTTATTCTCTCTTTTTGAAACTTAAATTAGCTTTCTTTGGAAGATTTACTACCATTGAGTGATGGATTGTGCCATGTGCCATTAAAGGTGATTACTTAGATATTAACAACATTCAATTAAATATTCCTAGTAGCAGAAAAGCTGAGTCATTTGGAGTTTCTATGTTCAGGTTTTTGAGGAAAACTAAACTGTCTGCCAGTTGTACTATTTTATAATCCCACAAACAGTGACTGGGTGTTCCCACCTCTCCACATCCTCTCCAACATTTATTGCTTGCTGCCCAGCTAAATTTTGCCACTGCTAATGGAAGAGATAGTATTTCATTTGTGGTTTTTATTTGCATCTCCCTTATTGCCAATGATTTTGAGCATTTCTTCATATTTTTGCTGGCCATTCAAATGTCTTCCTCTGTGAAAAGTCTTTCCATTTCTTTTGCCCATTTTGTAATTGTTTATCCATCCGGAGGCCCAGGAGTATTCTTTGTTATGAGACCCTTGTCTGAGATGATACTGACACAAGTGGAGATTTGTACACCAATGTTCACAGTAATGTTAATCATAATAGCAAAAACAGAGAAACAGCCCTAATGTCCAACCACAACTGAGTGGATTGAGAAATAGTAGTACATTGACACAATGGGAATCTATGCAGCACTCAGAAGAAAAAATTTTGAAAAATACTACATAACTTGGAAGAGACTGGATAACATTAAGCTGAGTGAACTTACTCATTCTCAAAAAGGACAAATACTGTGTAAGACCATTATTGTAAAAACAGAAGGTTAACAAGTAAAACATGTACGGGGATCCAAGGGTGGGGGCATAAGTGACTGCATGGTTCAAAATCAGGAAAGAAGAGTGCCAGGGATGCGTCCTGTCTCCATATATTTTCAATCTATATTTAGAACAGATCATTAGGGAGAATGGGTAAGGGTAAATAAAAAAAAAATAAAGAGGGGAAAAATCCCTCAATTAAATAGAGGAGTTCTAAAATGTAATTTTATGGTGGTCATTCTCCAGGTGTTTTTTTTTTTTTATCACAAAACACTAATGATAGTTCCTTAAAATTGTGGTTCCCATGGATTTTCACTGTGTGTGGATGACACAAAATATCTAGGGAATATGTAACCTTGCAAAACTGACCCAGTTTTCTCCTTCCTTGAGAAGTACTTCTAAGTAGTGGCCACATTCCTAAGCTTCCATTTAATTTCTGTAAATAATAAGCTTGCTCTTTATGTGCTAAATCCTTTCACCAGCTTTATCTTGGATTTGTAGCTAATTTTTAATAAACTGTTGCTAAAATTGGTACAGCATGTGCTCAGGCAATTTTTTGAAAAAGAAAAACAAAGCAGAACAAAATTAATTATTCAAATAATGCTTTTCTTAATTCCAAAATTTGCACTTGTGTTTTCTACAGCTGAATTATATTTTTATTGCAGACATTTCTTTTGGACAAAGTAAGGCAAATATGAAGAAAACCATGATTTATTTAGAGATTGATTCAGAGGGAAGTTGTCGATATTTAGATATCTGGGAAAATGCTAATAAATATTTTTATATTTTCTGAATCTTATTTTATCATCTACACAGATGCAAGTGCGCTCTGGTGGCCTAGTGGCAAGAAGCTATACGCTGCAATCCCAATGACACATGGTTCGAGACCACCAGTTGCTCCGTAGGAGAAGGGTGGGCAATCTCCTTCCATGCAATTAACTGCCTGTGAAAACCGCCGGAGGGTCAGCTAAGGGTCGGTTCTGAGTGGACGGTACAACAACAACAACAAACAGACTCAGTTCATCTCTGGCATAGAGTCTTAAAATTCATTGCTATTGAGTAGCCACGACCTCATAACTGGGTTTTTGGAAGCTGTAAATCTAGGAGGAGGAGATTATGCTTCTGGAGTGGCATCCACTTCCTAAAAGCAACGTGTCTCTGGAAACTCCATGAACTTTGAGAAATGACAATAGTTGTAGAGGGGCTTTAGGCCTTTTAAAGTTCATAGGGTCCAATGAGGTAGTTTTTCGTTTGCTTTTGAAGGAGAGGAGCAAACGGGGAGGGGGTGTAGGGGAGGATGGGCGGGGAGAAGGGTGCAACAACAACAAAAAAGTTCATAGGGTCGCTGTGTTTCATCCTCGACTCGAAGGCAATCAACAACAACAAGAACAACAACAACAACTCCTGTTGAGCCACTAGGAGATTAGAGAGCAAATCCACCAGAAAGGCATGACTGCTAGATTAGTAGTACAACGCTTTACCAACCACACAGCCACTGTCTAGATGTTTACTGGATTCGGTCTCCCATTTTGAGAGATTTTCTTACTTTGTTTTTTTTTCTTCTCTCTCATTTACCTTAGATGCTTCATTCAGTCCTGCTCTATTTTCTGTCTTGTTTATGTGAAATATTTTGACACAATTTCAATAACTTTTTAAAAATATATTTTTCTTAGCTATTTGTGGTAATGGTGTAATATCAAGCAAGTAATAATGTGAATAGAAGGGAGAACGTTAGAGTCTTATGTTAATTTTCTAGGACTGTGCTTATAAAGTACCATTAAGTGAATGGTTTAAAAGAACAGAAATGTCTTCTTTCACAGCTCTAGAGGCTACTGGTAAGGAATTGTGCTGCCGACGACCCAAAGCAGGGAATCCACCAGCTACTCTGCTGGAGAAAAATGGGCAACATCCTCCTGCCTCTGAAAACCTGCTGACCGGCCAGCTGTGAGTTCATTCCGATTCAAGGGCACAATGCAACACGAGGGTGGAAGTCTGAGTATAGTCGATCAATAGAGCAGTCAGTGCTCACTCTGAAAATTCCAGGGGAAGATTATTGTCTCTTTCAGCTTTTAATAGACCTTGATGTTCATTAGCTGCATATTCAGTCTGTCTTTACATGACATGAACTCTTGTGTTGTCGTTGTTGTGTACCATCAAGTTGGAACTGACTCATAGCTGACCCTCCATCAGGTTTTCAGAGGGAATAATCACACCGAAGGAGATTGCCCATCATTTTCCCACTGAATCCTTATGTGTCTATTTTATTTTTATCAGTGATTTTATTTTTGTCAGTGATTTGGGATTAGTTCGTACCCTATTCCAACATGACCTCATGTCAACTAATTACATATGCATGCAAAGAACCTATTTCCACATAGGGTAACTTCCATAAGTATATCTATAGGGTTAGGGTTTCAACATCTTTTAGAGCACACAACTTATTCCATAAGAAAGGGGAAAAATAGATTTCTTTGGAACCACCCCATTGATCTATAAGGGGCAATAGTTTTCAGTGAATGAATTTTCAACAGGAAGAGATGGACACACAAAATCAATGGCAAACTTTTATAATAGATGAAAAAACGTAGTAATTTGGCAATGAAGTAGTGATAATGACTGATGTTGTCCAAAAAGAATAAGATGCATCTAGCATTAGTACTAAAAGAATATTATTTGAGCAATGTTGTTTCATTTTGTAGGATTAATACATCTTTTTTAGGCATAGCATTTCACTTTACTTGGATCCACAGTCAATATTCCTGAAAGCAGCAATCAGGAAGTCAAACAATATATTACATTGGACAAATCTGATTCCAAAGATCTTTTGCAGTGTCAAAAGCAAAGATTTTACTCTGAAGACTAAGATGTGCCTGCCTCAAGCCATAGTATACTCAAACAACCCATTTACATACAAAAGTTGAACAGTGAATAAGGAATACCAAAAAAAGAAGAAGACTATTGTGGTGAAGAATGGTGAACACACCATAGACCGAAGACAGATAAATATACTCTCTTGGAAGAAATGCGAACAGATTGTTCCTTAGAAAAAATGATGATAAAACTTTATCTCTCACCTACTTTGGTCATCATATCAGGACGGACTAATCATCATGTTTGGTACGAGTAGAAAGTTAGAAAAATAGACTTCAATGAAATTAACCAAATGGCTGCAACAAAGGGCTTAAGCACAGCAGCAAATGTAAGGAGGATGCAAAGCTGGGCAGTGTGTCATACTGTTTCATGCAGGGTTGCTATGAGTGAAGACCAATCCAACAACATGATGCTGCTTTTGTTGCTGTGTGCCTTTGAGTCAGAACCAGCTCATCACTGGTCCTCTAGTGGGCTTTCAGGCAGTTAGCCACAAAGGTGGAGATTGCCCATTCTTCTCTTATGGAGCAGCTAATGGATTCTAATCCTGAACCTTTGAATTGTAGTGCAGGTTTTTTATCACTAGGCCATGAGAGCTCCCCTAATAACAATAGACACAGAAAGAAAAAAAAATTAATTTGATCACTTAAAAAATTATATTTCCTTGGAGGCAAGGGTGATGAGGTTTCACCTCATGAGGCTTTGCCTCTCATCCTTTGGGCATGTTGCTAGGAAGTGCTATTCCTCTGAAAGGGTCATGATGCTTGAAAGGGTTGAGGGTTTGCAAAGGAGAAGAAGTCCCTCAACCAGGTGGATTGACACGGCGACTGCCTCAGAGGGCTCTAGTGTGTCAGGAAGTGTGAAGATGGCACAAGATCAGATATGGTGTTTATATGATGTCTATGAGTCTTGACTCAACAGACCTAACAACAACAACAACAACAACTTTTAAAATTTTTTTTCCCACATGAAAACTCTTTGGTCTTCCAACAAAATTCTTAATTGTCTTCTACTAGTAAAAGCTAACTTTCCAACATGAGCTAGTAAATTTTGAATTATGTTTCTATTCTTATCTTAAAGAAAAAGACACATTGATGAGAAAAAAAACTTTCATGCAATTATTTCACTGAAATTGCTTTATTTCCCAGGAATCTTAGAATTAATATATCTAAACAAAATTCATACAAAATAAGATTAATTAGGCTATTTGCTCTGTCAAAATATTTCCACTTAACTCTTTAAATTTTAAAATAAATCTGTCCGCTTTGGCATTAAAGGAATGATTCAAATTTTAATCATATAGATAAATTATAAACACTTCAGTTTTATATAATATACTTAATAATGTTGACATTGTTATGTGCCATCACGT
>NW_006399887.1:6413582-6419100 GCF_000299155.1 Elephantulus edwardii
GTCCTTCTATCATCCCTAGTTATTGTCCAGCTCTCCGATGCATAGTAAATGATTGCAAAGACCATGGCATGTATCAAGTACACTTTAGTCTCCAGACTGACATCTTTGCACTTCAACACTTTAAAGAGGTCATTAAACGCAGACTTCTCCATTGCAATATGTCTTTTAATTTCCTGGCTGCTAGTGCCAAGGGTGTTGACGGTTGATCCAAGCAAACCAAAACTGAACAATCTTAATCTCTTCATCCATTATGATGCTGCCTCAGCCCAGTGGTGACAATCTTTGTTTTCTTGATATTGAGTCTCAAACCATACAGAAGACTGCAGTCCCTGACCTTCCACTGCGAGTGTTTCAGGTCCTCTTCAGTTTCAGCAAGCAAGGTTGGCATTACATATACTTAAGTGCAAAATCAGTGAGCTTTATAAAGTGAATGCATCAGTTCAAATATTTCTGTAGTGAATTTTCATCTACTTCTTCAAACATGTTTTAAATTTCTAGACTCTGTATATATGAAAGTCTTTCAGAATGTTTGTGAATAATAAATTTTTAAAAAATTCTTATCTATAATCAGATCATTTGATTGATACTTAAATACTAATCTTTTAATGAACAGCGAGGTTGCTTTTTGGAGGCAAGGATTTTGAAACTCTGTCTCACATGTTGCCTGGAGGGACAAGTCCTTAGAGAAGGACATCATGCTTAGAAGGATGGAGGGACAATGCAGGAGAAGGAGACCTTGCATGAGATGGATGGACACAGTGAATGGGGCAATAAGTGCAGATGTGTTGGAGACAGAAAGATTGGCTCAAGATAGGGCAGAGTTCAGAGTTATTGTTCATAGAGTAGCTATGAGTCTCAGCTGACTGGATGTCACATAACCACAACAAAAACAAGGACATAGAGAGTTCACCTAAATGTTTTACTTTGGTTATCTTGGAATGTTCATGTACCACTTACAGACCATTCTGGTAATGGCTGGGATATGTGTGAATGTATACATCTGAACAAACATTCAGTGGTGCCAAATCACTGTGTGTAAAGAAAGGATTGAAACATGTGATGACACTTTTGATAAAAGTTAAACAAATGAAGGTGAATGAAGTGAAGATATCTCCAGTTTTGAAAAGATAATAGCCTTGTTTCAGAAATATGGCAAAGTTTAAACTGACTTGACCAATAAAGATACAGAAGTAGATTATTTTTTGTCTGTATTTACACAAGAGGATATACATCCTTGTGCTGTCACTGTATCACATTTGTATCATTTGGCTTCTGTACAATGAAGGAAGACTTGGCTCACGGGTCAAGAGTTGTGCTGCTAAGCCAGAATCATGTAGTTCGAAACCAGCAGCAGCTCTGCAGGATAAAAATAAGCAATCTCTTCCCACGTGATTTACAATCTCTGAAAACCTGCTGGAGGAACTCACAGGATCAACTGAGCTAGTTCTCATTTGTATGTATGTTCTGTACCATCGAGTGGGAACTGACACATAGCTGACCCTCTGGAGGGTGTTCAGATACAGTTAATCACTGGGAGATTTCCCATCCTTAGTAGGACATAAAACAACACCAGATTCAACAATTTGTTAAAATTAACCCAGACTTGATCAATAAGGATACAAAAACTCAAAACTCATTATCATCAAGTCAATTCTAACACATAGCAAATGTCCTTTAGGTTTCCAAAGTTGTAAGTCTTAACAGAAGGTGACCTCTCATCCTTCTCCTGAGGAGATGCTGGTGGATTCCTACAGTAAGAGATGTATGGACATTTGGTTAGCAGCACAACATAATGTAATACTATAATACAAGAGTTTCTAATGAAGATATAAAAGCAAAGCCATGTTTTATGTTTATATTTATACAATATATAAAAGATCAAAAACCAACATGAGTCTAGAGCACACAAGAGGAAGAGATTAGAATGTCAACCAAAAAACTGATAGCCAATAAACGCAGAAAAAGAGAGATACTCATTACTGTGTGCATAGTGATGGGCATAAATAACAGTGTTATTGATCCTCTTTTGGGTGTTACATCTGTTACAAAATTTATAGCTAATACATTTCACAAACTAGCCAAGAATAGATACTATGATATTATGGTCATTCAAAGGTATGGACAAAGGAGAATCTGGTGATAACTTGCTTCATAAATTGCAATAGCAAGCTCTAGTGACCTCGTGGCAAGAAGCTGTACTACAATCCCAAAGGCACACAGTTCAAATCCACCAGCTGGGAAGAATGTGCAGTCCCTTCATCTGCGATTAGCTGCCTCTGGAAACCCACTGGAGGGGCAGTTATGGGTTGGTTCTGACTCTACGGCACACAACAACAACAACAAAGGATACCACAATTATAAATCCTCTCAGTTGCTGCCTGAATGAGGTGTTTTGTTTTTAGATGCCTTGGAATCAATTTTGAACCATTATTTTTAAACACTGTTGAGTCAACTACAACTTATTATGCTATAACAATAGACTTGACATTGTCCTATCCTTTACTTTTCTTTTGACCTCTGTTATGTTTGAGCCCATTTTTACAGTCACTGTGTTAATACATCTTGTTGAGGGTTTTCCTCTTTAGCTGACCTTCCATCTTTCCAAGCCTTAAGTCTTTTTCCTGGGACTGACCTTTTCTAACAACATGCCCAAAATATATTAGAAAAATGTCACTATCCTTGGATCTAAGAAGCACCAGTGCACTAAGTGCAACCAGAGGGTTGCACTTCCTCCAAGACAGAATTATTGGCACTTTTTGTGGTTGTTTATGGATAAAGAATTGTTTTGCCATCACAAAGGTACACTGTTCAAATTCACAAGACAAAGATAACTCCTCCCGTATGACTTACTGCCTTCGAAAACCCACTGAAGGGTCAGCTATGGGTCTGTTCTGATTCGAAGGTACATAAAAAAACAGATAACCTCCAACATTACAGTTTTAAGTCATTGATTCCTCTTCATTCTTTCTTATTCTTTTCTCAGTTATCAGATGCATAAGAAATAACTGAAAATACGATGGCTTGTGCCATCAAATGTCATGACTATTGAGGAAATCAAGATCCTATTTGTGGCATTTGGATCGGAGGAAAACTGATCAACACCTTGGTTATACAGATGAAACAATATTACTTGATGAATGTGAGGAAGAATTGAAATACTTGCTACAGAAGATCAGAGACTATATTCCTCAGAGTGAATTATATCTTTTTAAAAATTTTTATCATTAATTTAAATGAAAATTTACAGAGACTTTGGATTTCCATTCATTCATTGTTTCACTTTTCTCCCCTCCCAACCCTCGTCCTCAGTACACTCCCCTCTTGGGAAAAGTAAAAGAAAACTTCTTTCATTGCAGCCTTCACTCTGGACTCTCATCATGACAAAAATACCTGATCACATAGCCCTTTCTCACTCATCTGTTTTGATGCAGTATACAGTCTTTAACCCATTTTTCTCAGACTCCCCCCAACCTTGATATCAGTTCTGTCTTACAACAGTGACACCATGCAGTATTTGTCCTTTTGTGACTGAGATACTCACTCAGCATAATGTCCTTCAGGGGCACCCATTTTGAATAATATTGCATAAGTTCCTTGTTTTTCAGTGTAGCATTGTATTCCATTGTGTGAATATATCACAGCTTCTCTACCCATTTGTTTGTTAATGGGCACTTAGGTGGTTTCCAACTCCTTGCTATTGTGAACAAAGCCACGATAAACATTAGTGTGCATATATCTGCTTGGGTGGCAGTTATGGTATCTTTGGGGTATATTCCCAGTAGTGGAATTACTGGGTCAAATGGTATCTCTATTTGCAACTTTTTGAGAAAGTGCCATACCGCCTTCCACAGTGGTTGCACCATTTTACACTTCCACCAACAGTGAATAAGGGTTCCAGTTTCTCTACAACTTCGCTAGCATTTGTTGCTTGCTGTTCTGTTAAATTTTGCTATTCTTCCTGGGGTGAGAAGATATCTCATAGTTGTGGATTATATCTTAATATCAAGAAAACAGAAATTCTTGCCACTCGGCTAAAAGGCAATGTCATGATAGATGGAGAATAATTTCATCTTGCTTAGGTTTACATTATCTTTGGTACCAGTAGTCAAGAAATCAAAAGACATGTTGTATTGGAAAAATATGCTCTCAAGGACCTCTCCAAAGTGCTAAAGAACAACCACCTCAGCTTAATCTCTAAGGTGTACCAGATCCAAGCCATAGACTTTTCAATTACTTCTATGCATTTGAAGGTTGGGCAGTGAATAAGGATTACAGAAGAATTGATGCTTTTGAGTTGTGGTGTTGAAAAGATTACTGAATATTCTATGGGCTGGGGGAAAAAAGAGAACAAACAGATATATCTTGGAGAAAGTAAAACCAAGGTGCTCCTTGGAGGCAAGAATGGTGAAGCTTCATCTCACATACTTTGGGCATTTTGGTAGAGGAGCCAGTTCTCAGCAAAAGGCATCATGCTCAAAAAGGTGGAGGGTCAGTGTAAGAGAAGAAGTCCCACAACAAGAGGTATTGGCATAATGAATGTAACAATGGACTTAAGTATATCAGAGATGATGACGATGGCACAGACAGGACAGGGCAAGGTTCAGATTCATTGTTTATGGGGTTGCTATGAATCATAGTTGAAACAACATATGATAACAACATTGTTTAAAAGTATCAGTTAAAACCAATAAGGCTTATCAGGCACATGTATAAATTTGGTGTATGAGTAACTCATAAATTTACTTTGTAAAATCAGTTTGATATCTGTTGTTGTTGTTAAGTGCCGTCGAGTCACAGGCGACTCAGAGTGACCCTAAGAAGGAGAGTCCTCAATGTTTGGGTGCCTTTCATCCTCTCTCCTGGTTCATAGGGTTTCCAGAGGCAAGCCATTGTGGAAGTGGATGCCACTCCTCCTTCCAAGCTTCTTTTAATCAGGTAGTTCCACCCCACTTTCTGCCCACATTGGGTAGCCAACCATTAACACATTTGACACACCAGTGTCACGGTGTTCAGCCTCACAGCAACCACAAGTTACCACTGTACAGCAACTTGCACACCAGGGCTATACCACCTAGAGGAATGTCTGAACAAAAACAATGAAGACAGGCCCAAGGGCCACGGATATCTATTGTGGAAAAATAAATGGTGTAGAGAATGAGTCATTGGTCATTCATGCAATCATTCTCATGAAAGCATATTGCCTTCAACAACCAGTAGCCAGGAAATAAAAAAACGTATTGCAATGGGAAAGTGTGCGGTTAGGGACCTCTCTAAAGTACTCAAGAGCAACGGTGTCTCTCTGTAGACTAAGGTGCCCCTGATACAGGCCATGGTTTTTGCAATCACTTGCTATGCATCAGAGAGTAGGGCAATGACCAGGGAGGATAGAAGGAGAATTGATGCCTGTGAGCTGTGGTGCTGGAGAAGAGTATTGAGAATACCATGGACTGCTAGGAAGACAAACAGATTTGTCCTGGAAAGAGTTAAACCGGGTGGCTCCTTGGAGGCAAGGATTCTG
>NW_006399887.1:6425897-6426656 GCF_000299155.1 Elephantulus edwardii
GAGGCCAAATGCAATCAACTGACACCCAACTGGAGTAAAAGACCATATTCAAGCCTCAACCAAAAACAGAAAACACACCTTTGTAGAATCCAGCTGCTCCACTCAACTTCCCAAACTGGAAAGCAGCCCCAAACTGGTGATCAAATGCCTTTTTAAATACTAGGCAAAATCCGATCAGCTCACACCCAATTGCAGGAAGATGAGTGGAGCAGCTGGTTTCTACAAAGGTGTATTTTCTGTTTTGGTTGAGGCTTGAGTGTGGACTGTTCCTCACAACTGGGTGTGAGTTGATTGGGTTTGGCCTCATATGTATTTAAAAAGGCATTTGGTTGCCAGTTTGGGGCTGCTTTCCAGTTCGGAAAGTTGAGTGGAGCAGCTGGATTCTACAAAGGTGTGTTTTCAATTGAAATTCCTTTAAAAAAAATCTATTTGATCACTATAAAGAGAGACTTCACCTGATCTACTAGAGAGGAATTGCAGTGACTACATCTGTGAAGTCAATGGGCATGTTCAATATCAACAGTTAAAAGAATGTCAGGGGCTGATTGTGGAACAGATCAATTATCCATGTGTAAATTCAAATTCCAGATGAAGAAAATGGAAAAAACAAATTCACAAGAACTAGAATACTACCTGTAGTCTATCTCATTTGCATTTTTTAAAAAACCTTTCTCTAGATTTGATGCATTAAACGCTAATTACCAAAGACCAGATGAGTTGTGAATCAAGGATTTTATCAGTGAAAATAGTAATTACAAA
>NW_006399887.1:6427841-6439863 GCF_000299155.1 Elephantulus edwardii
ATAGAAGGTTTGAATTTTGTATTTACAAGGATTTATTCATTGCAAATACCTTTTACTAAAAGACACAATAGATGACTTTACACATGAATCTCACCTGATGGGCTGCATAGGAACCAGATTGACTAAATTTGGGGCAGAAATTGTTGGAGAAGCTCAATAAGAGCAGTTAAAACTAGGGCAGGGAAGACTGTAGGTCAGATTATCAGTTACTAATGTGTATGTTCAAATTAAGGTCAAAGAACATGAAAATAAGCCCAAGATATGATCTTGAGTCAATTTCATCTGAATGTCATGATCATATTAAGGTTTAAGGCATTGAACACTAATGATTAAAGACCTCCTTCTTTCATTTCCTGTCTCATCTTACTCTTCCCCTTTGAACAGTTATATATATATATTCTGTTCCTATTTCCTAATTGAAATAGTCATATTTATTCTTACATTGATTCTTTCCAAGTTGATCCTTTCTTGTTCTGGTCCTTTAGAGTGATCACTGGCTGTATTCTGTGATTCTTTGTCAGTGATCATTCTATTTCTGCTCCCCTTATCTGTTACCCTCCTGTTTCCACAACAGCAGTCTTAGACCTTATAAGTCCTTTTGTGACTGAGTTAATGCCCTCTGGACTTGCTTATGTTGTGTAGTATTTTATGAATTTATTGCTCTTTAGTGCTGCATAGCATTCCACTGTGTAAATACACCATAATTTATCTGGATTTCCACTGATTTGTTGATAGGCATTTGAGTTGTTTACATCTTCTTGCTATTGTGAACAATTCTGTGATGAACATGTTCTTGTTATTGTGCACTTGTGTGTTGGAACCAACCGCTCAGAATGTTTTTAAAGGTAGTAAATTTCACAGAAGAAGACTGCCGTCTTTCTCCCATGGAGTAGTTCATGGATTTGAACCATATACCTTTGGGCTGGTAGCACATTCCTTACAATTACACCACCAAAGAACGTAGGTGTGTATATCTCCATTCATTTCTCAATTCTGATTTCTTTGGGCGCTATTCTTAGTAGTGGAATAGCTGAGTAATATAAGATTGTTACATTAAACTTTTTGAAGAAACATTCAACTATCTTCCATAGTGGTTATATTATTTTATAATCTCACCAATAGTTCATGAGAGGTCCAATTTCTCCTCATCCTTATTAGCATTGAATGTTTGTTCCCCTGTTAAAATTTGCTATTGTTGAAGAGGTAAGATGGTATTATATTGTTTGGATTTGCATCTTTCTACTAGTGATTTTGAACATTTCCTCACACAATTGTTGACTTCAAAATACCCTCCTTGGTGAAAAGGCTTTTCAAATTCTGGCCATTTTATAATTGGATTATCAGATTTTTCTTCCAGAGGAATTCTAACATTCTGTAAATTGTAGCTATGAGTCCTTTGTCTGGACATATTATTGCCATTTTTTCTAAGTCTATTGGCTTTCTTTTCACCCTGTTGAAAAGTTTTTGATGCATATAGGGGTTTGAGTTTTAGAAAATCCCATTCATTGATTTTGTCCTTTTTTGACTGTATAGGATTTTGTTATGTTAGCTATTGTATCCATGCCATAGTTAAAGGCTTCTGAGTTTGTTCCTGCTTTGTCCATAATGATCTTCATGGTTTTTGGTTTTAACCTTATGTTTCTGTTATACTTCAAGCTCATTATTTCTTAAGCTGAAAGAAACTGGAAAAAAAAATTCAAGTCTCCAGTTGGAATACTGATGTATTCTATAGACAAGATCTTGAGTAATGCAGAATACACCAAAAGAAGATGGAAAGAATGCACAAAGAAACCATACCAAAAATAATTGCTCAACATAGAACCATTTCAGGAAGTAGAATATGGTACGCAATCTCACATAATCAGTAATGATAAGAATTAATTTACAAGTGAATATACAGATACAGAGGTCACATTACCAGATACATGCAGGTGAAAGGGACTACACCCATGACTATACTAAAGTTTGTCATACAATACTTATACAGGCATATTTGTATGTGTGGTAAATATATCCATGTATATAGTAGATGCAACAGGGGGCAAAGCAAACACTTTGAAAGAATAAACTATTGGGTCCAATATCTCAAAGAACGTCAAGGTTAACTGGTATAACATAGTGCACACCATTTTTATTTGTTGTTGTGTAGTACCAAGTTATTACTGACCCATAGATGACCCTCTGGCAAGGTTTCAAGTTAATCAAGTGAGAGGAGATTGCCCGTCTTTCTTCCACAGAGCAGCTGGTGGATTCAAACCACTTGCCTTCAGGATTCAAACCACTTGCCTTCAGGATTCAAACCACTTGCCTTCAGGATTGCAGTGCATCTTCTTACCACTAGGCCACTAGAGTAATTTTAGTCTTATGAACTGGTGAGTATCCAGCTAGGTACAATTATTAGTTTCTCTGTCCAGCCTTCATATCCAATTCCTAAAGATTCAATGGGCAAAATGCTGAATGAGGAACAAGATATCAAAAATAAAAGGAAAGAACACACAGAGCCACCAAAGAGAATTGGTGAACCATTTCAGGTAGTGGGATATAATCAAGAATCAATGGTGATGGAGAAATTTGTTCAAACTGCACTGAAAGCATTGTTAAAATTAAGGGCCCAGGAATTTATGGAATACCAGTTGAAGCTTCAAAAAATAAAGGTAGCCCTGGACATGCTTTGTAATCTATGTCAAGAAATATAGCAGACATCTACCTGTCCAATTGACTAGAAGAGATCCATATTTGTTCCTTTGGGAAAAAAAAAGTGATTGACCAGAATGTTTAAATTATCGACCAATATCTTTAATGTAACATGCTAATAAAAGCTTGCTGAAGATTATTTGAAAATTACTGCAACAGTACATTCCCAGGGAAGTTCAAGAAAGTCAAAATAGATTCAGAAGAGGCTGTAGCATAATAGATATGAATGCTGTCTATTAGATATAGACTGAAAACAGAAAATACCAAGAAAACGTTTATTTATGATTTATTTATTATGCAAAGATGTTTAGTTGTATGTTTGTTAACAAAATATAGATAAAACATTGAGAAGGGGAGTCCCAGAACATTAAATTTTGCTCACACAAGATCTATACACAGAGTAAGAAGCAGTTGTCTGAATAGAAAAAAAAAACCAAAAACAAAAACGGGAACATCACATGTCTTAAAATCAGGAGTATGAGTTAAGAATATGCACTTTCTACATAGCTAGTCAATCTGTATGTTGAGCAAAGCATCCAAGAAGCTAGGCTATATGAAGAAAAAGGTGATATCAGGATTGAAGAAAGAATCATCAACAACCTGCATAATTTAAGAGACACAACCTTGCTTGTAGAACCTGAAAAGGACTTGAATTATTTGCTTCAGATGATTAAAATTGTACAGCCTATAATTTTTGGTTACATTGTAACATCAAAAAAGCAAAACTCCTTACCATGCGTTCAAAAGGTTGTTGTTGTTATGTGCTGTCAAGTAGCCTGTAACTCATAACAACAGCTCTGAACTCTGCCCTATCCTTAGCCAGTCTCACTGACTCTGACACACCTACGCCCATTGCCCTAGTTACTATATTAATCCGTCTCATCTGTATCTTCCCTTCCTGTATTGTTCCTCCATCCTTCTGAGCACAATGTCTTTCTCCAAGGATCAGTCTCTCCTGGCCAAAAGTATGTGAAACAGAATTTCAAACTTCTAGTTGCCAAGGAGAAATTTGGTTTCACTCTCTGTAAGATAGACATCTTTGTTTTCTTGGCAGTTCAAAACTCTTCTCCAGCACAACAACTAATAGGTATCAATTCTTCTGTCATCTTTAGTCATGTCCAGCTCTCTGATGCATAGCAAGTAATTGTGTGGAAGACCATGGCCTGGATCAGGCGCATCTTAATCTCTAGACTGATGTCGTTGCTTCTTAGTACTATGGAAAGGTCCCTGATAGCAGATTTACCTACTTCAATTCATCTTTTGATTTCCTGCCTGCTTGTGTTAAGAGTGTTGATTGTGAAGCCGAGCAGACTGTAACTGTTAACAACCTCAGTCTCTTCTCCATCTATCATGGTGCTGCCAATTGGCCCAGAGGTGAGAATCTTTGATTCAATAGGAAACATTATAAAGATAGAGAAAAGATTCAAGTGGTCAACAATTTCATTTTACTTGGATACACATGCAGTACCTATGGTAACAGCAGTCAAGTAATAAAAAAAACATGTAATACTTGGAAAATCCACTGTCAAAGGCTTCTCCAAAATGCTAAAGAGTATGGGTTTCAATTTTAAAGACTAAGGCAGGCTTGATCCAAGCTATGGTATTTTCAGTTGCTTCCTATGCATCTCGAAGTTGATCAACATATATAGATAATATAAAAAGAGCTAATTTCTTTCATTTGTTCTGATAGAGAAGAGTACTGAATAGCTCATCAGCTGCCAAAAGAACAAACAAGTCTGTCCTTGAGGAAGAGCAACCAAATTGTTCCTTAGAGGCAAGAATGGTCAAACATATCCTCACATCCTTTGGGATGTTCCAAGAGAGGTCAGTCCTTGAGAAAAGGCATTTTTCTGAGAAAGGCAGAGGATGAGAGGAAGAGAGGAAGATCCTCCACAAGATAGAGTGACGAACAATGGGATCCAGGGTATGAGAGACTGTGATGATGGTGCAGGATAGTGCAAGGTTCAGCTCCATTGTACACAGGGTCACTAAGAGAGTCATAGTTGGCTCAGTGCCATCTGACAACAAGGCAAAATCATCAATCCCTAAGATCTTTCCTAATTCCAACAGGTTAGGTTTCTAAGCTTAAGTTGATTTGTCACTACTTATCTATTATAGAGTTAACTTTATGTGTACTATAGGGTTAATTTTATGTGCTCCTGAAGGTCACTTTATTATATAGTGGAGACTTACTTTTGGCATGAGAACGAAACCCTACTTTTAGAATGGATTTAACTTTAATCCGTCTATTTATGAAGACAGAACTACGAGAAATCGTACTAAATGGGGCAGTGAGCTGCTCCCCAGATGTGTGGACTTGAAGTGGTTCTGCACGTTTTATTTGCCATCTCCTTCATCATCCTTAGGATTCCCCTCAGGCTAATCCCTCTGGTGGGCAATCGTAGGCCTAAATCGTTCCTCCTTTCTCTCTCTCTTTTGGTTTTTATTCACATTTATAATTTTAAGTGTCTGTGAAAGAATTTACAAGATTGATTTAACCTTTATATTTTTATTTGTATGTGTTTCTTAAAGGATTTTTTGCTCCTTTAAATATGTTACTGGCTCTGGTGAGCTAGTAGTAAAGAATTAGGCTGCCCACCTAAAAACATTCAGAAATTGAACAAATTTGTTCTTGAAAACAATATATTTGAATTCTGTAAACTAGTAGAAAATGCTTTAAAAAGAAATATACAGGGAGTACACACCATGTGATGATACATCTTCATGACCAACAAAGTAAAAAAAAAAAAAATTCTGGGCTACAAGAAGCTGAAAGAGAAAAGGCAGACTCTTGTTAGAGCTTACAGAAATAAATAAACTGAACTTAAATAATTTTATTTAAAATAAAAATCTACCAGCTACTCCATGGAAGAAAGATGGACACTCTCCTGTGCAATGTACAGCTTCTCAGAAACTGATTGAGGATCAGCTATGAATCGGTTCCAACTTGGTATTAACATACAGTATAGCAATGTCACAGGAATTCAAAATAGTTCTTTGGTCTAGTACTTTATTGCAAGATAAGAGCACACAACAGTTTTCATTGTAATTGTCAACCAGAAATTAACTAATTTAAACTTCCCCAGATACATCCCCCAGAAAACCTTACTTAACTTTTATTTTCCAAACCCACATGTTCTTGATATTTCCTCATGGTAAAACCAAGACTCTTTGCACCTGTTACTAACAAAAGAAAGAACTGTGGTCTTATTATGATTGTTCATCTTTGGTGGCCAAGTGGCAGTTTTGCCTAACCAAAGGTACTCAGTTCAGAGCCAACAGCCACCTCCTATTATGACATGAATTGCCTCTGAAAACCAATGGAAGGTCAGCTATGAGTAATTTCTGATGCAATGGCACAAAACAGGATTGGCAGGATCTACTTTGTTTTAATAATACTTTCCTGGGATCTTTTTTCTTTTCCCAGTCTAACTTCTTCCTAACTTGCTATATAGGACTGCTGTCTTTCACAAATGGAATTCTTTGGTACCTCCTTTTTTTCTTGTTTTGTTTGGTTTTTAAAAATCATTTTGTATTTGTTTTGTTGTTGTTGTTATGTGTCGTCGAGTTGTTTGTGACTCATAGCGACCCTATGTACAAGAGCCCTAAACCCTGCTCTGTCCTGTACCAATCATACTGTCTCTGACACACTCCCTTACTCCAGTCACTGAATCAATCCATCTCATCGAGGGTCTTCCTCTCCTATGCTGTCCTTCCACCCTCCCAAGCACGACTTCCTTCTCCAAGAACTGGTCCTTCCTTGGAACATGCCCGAAGTATGTCAGATGAAGCTTCAGAATCCTTGACTCCAAGGAGCATTCTGGCTTCACCTCTCCAGGACAACCCTTTTTGTTCTCCTAGCAGTCCATGGTATATTCAACACTCTTCTCTAAGGCATCAATTATCTTTCTATCTTCCCTAGTCATTGTCTAAGTCTCCAATGCATAGCACACAACTGCAAAGACTATAGCCTGGATCAGGCACAACTTAGTCTCCAGCCTGATATCATTGCTCTTTAGTACTTTGAAGAGGTCCCTGACAGCTGATTTTCCCAATGCAAGTCATCTCTTGATTTCCTGGCTGCTGTTACCAAGGGTGTTGACTGTGGAGCCAAACAAACGAAAACTGTTAACCATATCAATCTTGCATAAAAAATTTGTATACATTGTGTTTCACTGTTTCCTTCATTCAAATGATGTTTCATACAATCGTTGCCATACATTGTGTTTTATAAACATAATTCCCATTGAATTATGCTCACCATTACCCCTTCTTTTCAGGTCCCCATTGGATGTTTCCCATAAAGACTACAGCCCTCCACCCAGTACATCCTTGTGATTGTCAAACTTTCTTGCAACTTTGCTTGTTCTCAGATAAAACCATCACTCAAGGCTTTTGCTCTGGCTTTGTTTTTACTCAACTTCAGAATCTGCAATTTAGCACAATTAGAAGTTTGCACCTATCCCTGTAGTGTTGTCGTTATGTGCCTTGTCGCATGCCACCCATAGTGACTCTATGTACAGCAGTTCTGAAGCCTACCCTGTCCTGAGCCAGTCTTACTGATTCCGACACACAAACTCCATTTCTCTAGTTACCGTATCAATCAATTTCATCTGGGGTCTTCATCTCCTGCACTGTCTCTCCACCCTTCTGAGCATGATGTCTTTCTCTAAGAACTGATCCTTCCTGGCCACATGCCCAAATTATGTGAGACAGAGCTTCAAAATCCTAGCCTCCAAGGAGAAACTTGGTTTCACCCTCTCCAAGACAGATTTATTTGTTTTCTTGGTGGACCATGGTATGTTCAAGCCTCTTCTCCAGCACCACAACTTGAAAGCATCAATTCTTCTTCTGTCATCCTTAGTCATTGTCCAAGTCTTTGACATATTACAAGTAATTGAGAAGACCATGACCTGGATTAGGCACACCTTTATATCTAGACTGACATCATTGCTCTTCAGCACTCTGGAAAGGTCCATGACAACAGATTTCCCTAGTGCAATTTATCTTTTTTAATTTCCTTACTGCTGGTGTTAAGAGTGTTGATTATGGCTCTGAGCAAACTGTAATTGCTAACAACCACAATCTCTTCTCCATCTGACATGGTGCTGTCAATTGGCCCAGTGGTGAGAATCTTTGTCTTCTTGATATTGAGCATCAATCTGTATTGAAGACTACAGTATTCGACTTTTTGCAGCAATTGAAGAAAAAATATTATTTGAAAAGTTACCTTTCCATATTTATTTATTTTTCTTTCTCTGGATTATCTGGTCCTCTTTGGTTATTCCTTGTTGTAATTAAAAAGTGGGGGGAGAACCTTACAATTGAATCTATTCTGACTAGTGAAGACTACTTGTATGTTAGAGTAAAACTATACTCCATAGTGTTTTCAATGGCTATGGCTAAGTTTTTGTTATTAATAAAATATAAGTTATAATTAATAAAACTCCCTGATAGTTAAAATCCATCGAAAGGTGCTCTAAGAGAAATGCCTCATTATCTGCTTCTAACTGATCACAGATATGGACATGGAATGTTATTGTTGCTACTGTTAAGTGCTGACGAGTCAAGTATGACTCATGGCGACCCTATGAGCAACAGATCTGAACCCTCTTCTATCTTGTGCCATCCTCACACATCGTGACACAAGAGCCCTTTGCAGCAGCCATGGTGTCAGTCTACATGGTTGAGGGTCTTCTCCTTCTCCAACTCTCCATCTTTCCTAGCACCATGTCCTTCTCCAAGGAATAGCCCCTCTAGCCCCTCCAGCAACATTCCCAACGTATGTGAGGTAAAGTCTCATCATTCTTGCCTTCAAAGAGCACTCTGACTGCACTTTCTCCAAGTCATATCTATTTGTTCTTTTGGCTGCACAGGGGATGTTCAGTGCTGTTCTCTAATACCACAGCTCAAAGGCAACAGTTTTTCTTCTGTCATCTTTATTCATTGTCCAGCTCTCAGATGCACAGCAAGTGATTGGAAAGACAATGGCCTGTAATGAAATGCTGTTTCACTCTGATGTATATGGGCTTGACATGAATTGTGTCAACTTAATGAAAATTGATTTGGTCTAGTTCTTTACTCTCATGTTAGAAAACTAGTAGACCTTTCTTCTGTGAGGCAACTATTGGACTCATAGTTCCAACTTTTTGGTTAATGTTATTGGTAGTTACTATTGAGATAAATTGTGCAACCTTGGGGCCTTTGTAAAGAATGGCGCTGTGTTTATGTATTGTTGAGACCCATTTACAGGGAAACTATTTGAGTAGAACTGCCTCATAGTTTTGTCAAGCAGTCTGCTAGCTCAAGGAATGGCAGTTCAAGCTTACCAGCCAGTCTACAGAACAAAAAAGCTGGCAATCTGCTTCTGTAAAGATTATGGTCTGGAAAACTTCACAAGACTGGCTACTCCATCACATATGGTTCATGCGAATTAGAACTGACACCACAGTGTTAGACACAACATTTAAGAACCAAAAACAAAGGCCAAATGGAATTCTTTGTATCACAAAAAGGAAGTTTCCCCTATTGTATTTCATCCCAGCTTCAGAGAGTGATAGTTGTATGACAAGAGAAGTAAGTATCAGTGAAAACAAGCAGACAAAACGAAGCAAATGCAAACAAACAAAACTTCCCCTAGCATTGTCTTTCCTGTTGTTACATTCATGAAAAGGGGGCAGTATCAATGTTCTGTGGT
This sequence comes from Elephantulus edwardii, assembly GCF_000299155.1. NCBI lineage: Eukaryota > Metazoa > Chordata > Mammalia > Macroscelidea > Macroscelididae > Elephantulus > Elephantulus edwardii. Next base: position 6,437,233 of record NW_006399887.1, read on the forward strand.
GTCAGTTCCCTTTGTAATTTTAGATTTTTTTTTTTTTACTATATTGGTTTGTTTACAAAGTTTGTATATATTGTACTTAACACAATTCTTCATTCACATTGTGTTTCATACAATAATTCTCATTCATTAAGTTTTATAAAATTAATCACCATTGGACTATGCCCACCATTTACTCTGCAATAATGTTAGTTTAAAGATTAAGGAATGCCTCCTTCAAGCCTTAGTCTATCTGAATAACTTGCTCTGCATCTGAGAGATGGACGATAAATAAGGATGAAAGTAGAAGAATTAATGCCTTTGAATTGTGATTTTGGAGAAGAATATTTAATGTCCTGTGTACTACAAAAAGAACAAATAGGTGTGTCTTACAGGAAGTACAACCAGAGTACTTCTTGGAGGCAAGGATGGTGAAGCTTTATCTCTCATACTATGGGCCTGATATTAGGAGGAAGCTATTCCTTGGAGAGAGACATCATTCTTGGAAACACTGAGGGTCAGCTAAAGAGAGGAAGACTATCAATGAGCTGGATTGCTACGTTGTTTGCAGCAGTGGGCTCAACTCTGTCAGGAAAAATAAGGATGGTACAGGATAAGAAAGGTTTCAGTTCTGTTGATAATAGTGTTGCTATGAGTCATAGTTGACTAGACGGCACTGAACAACAACATCTATAGGTCATTTCAACACTCAGTTATCAAAATGTACCTCAAGTCCATTTTAAGGTGATTTTGTGGATATTTAAGAAGGAAAAGAAACAGGCTTGACAGAATATAGTCCATTTTTCCCCTAGGGGAACAAAACATGATTAAAAATATTGTAGAAACATGCTTGTTGTTGTTATGTACCTTCAAGTAGACTTCGACTCATAGCAACTCTATGTACAACATCTCTGAACCCTACTCTATCTTGAGCTAAGCACATTGTCTCTGAACCGCCCCCCATTATTCCTGTCACTAAATCCATCTCATCCAAGGTCTTCCTCTCTTGCACTGTCCCTCCAGCCTTCAAAACTTTATGTCCCTCTCCAAAGACTGGTAGTTCCTTGCAAAATGTCCAAAGTATATCAGATGGAACTTCAAAATCTGTGCCTCAAAGGAGCAGCCTTCAGGACTCTTCAGGACAGACCCATTTGTTCTCTTAGCAGTCCATGGCATATTCAATACTTTTCTCCTCTTCTTCAGCACCACAAGTCAAATGCATTGGTTCTTCTTCCTTAGTCATTGTTGAGCTCTCTGACGCATAGCAAATTATTGCAAAGGCATGGCCTGGATCAGGAATGCCTTAGTCTTTAGACTGATATCATTGCTCTTCAGTACTCTGGAGAGGTCCCTGACAGTAGATTTTTCCAATGCAATTAATCTTTGATTTCCTGGCTGCTGGTACCAAGAATAAAAAGTCAAGCAAGCTGAAGCTCTCAACAATCTCAATCTCTTCTCCAACTATTATGATGTTGTCAGTTGGCCAACTGGTGACAATTTTTGTTCCTTGATGTTGAGCTTCCAATACACATAGAAATCTGTAGTCTTTTACTTTCTCCGGAAAATGCCTAGGTCCTCTTCAGTTTTGGCAAGCGAGGTCATCACACATAGACTGACATTTTTTCACACTTCCTTTTCCGGTCACCTGTTAGAGATATTCCTAAAATATAAACTATTGAGGAAAAGCAAGACAAAGAAATATTAGAGAAGATTATGAAATCTGCTGATGACTTTTTCATAGAACTTTGATCCTATTACATATGACTGAATTCCTTTAATGTTATTCAGATGAGTAAAAGTTTACCATGAAATTGATTATAGAGTCCTTCCTTGTGTGAGGAGGACCGGATGCCGTTACTGAAAGTCCAGGCTGCGCGTGGTGGCTTTCTGGTTTAATACTTAAGGAGAAACCTTTGTCCTCTGTCCTGAATGTGGGCTGGGAAACTTGGAGTCTTGCATGCAAGCAAAAGATGGTATCTCTTCCTGGTGAGAAAACATCTTGATCGTCTAGGTTCCCTGACTCCTCTCATGTGAAAAACAACATCTATTGTAAGGAACAGATTGTGTACTCTCCCTTGCTCAATTGTTTCTGTACCAGCCTTTTATGATTCTATGAAAAATGAGAAATGAGATCATAGCAAATATTCCTATGGAAATAAAATGACGCAGACGCTCGGTACTGCAGTCTTGTGTCATCTTTTGTGTGTGTCTCTTTTCTGTGTCATTTTGTCCAGGTAATCTATAAAGGTTTGCAACACTTGTGCTCTTTTGTCTCTTTTCTTATATTTAGCATACAATTTAAAACTCCCTGTGGCAGTGTGTTTTTCTTGTTACTGATCTTTTGCTAACCTTACTAGGATTAGTAATCTGAGATGCACTGGCATTGGCCATTTTGAATCAGAAAATTACATTGTCTACTATGTCAGGAATTAAATACTGAAGAAAAATGGGGTTCACTCATAGTCAAAAAGACCATTTCTAGATCCATTTTGAAGTCATGGTACTAGGGATATTATAGCTAATGTTAGATGGATCTTGGCAGAAAGCAAAGAATACCGGAAGAATGTCTATCTATGCTTCATTGACTATGCAAAGGCTTTTGACTGTGTGGATCACAACAAGCTGTGGCTGACTCTGAGAAGAATGGGAATCCCA
>NW_006399887.1:6441571-6449648 GCF_000299155.1 Elephantulus edwardii
TGAGATGGATCGATTCTGTGACTGGAGCAGTGGGAATACGTGCATTTGAGATGGATAGGTTGGCACAGGATAGAACACCATTTAGAACTCTTGTACACAGGGTTGCTATGAGTCGCAAGCGACTCGATGGCACATAACAACAACAACAACAACAACATACTTGGACCAAGAGGCAGTCATCAGAACTGAGCAAGGAAACACTACATGCTTTAAAATCAATAAGGGGGTTCGTCAGGGATGTATTCTGTCTCCATACCTCTTCTTCTTTTTTTTTTACATACCTTTTCAACCTGCATGCAGAAGAGATCATCCAAGACCCTGGGCTTTATGAGGAGGAATGTGGCATGAAGATTGGTGGAAAAGTCATGCTAAATATAAGAAAAGAGATAAAAAGAGCACAAGTGTTGCAAACCTTTATAGATTGCCTGAAAGAAATGACACAGAAAAGAGACACACACAAAAGATAATAAAAGACTGCGTTATGCTGATTACACAACCCTGCTCACTGAAACTGAGGAGAACCTGAATCACTTGCTGCAGAAGGTCAAGGACTGCAGCCTTCTATATGGATTGAAGCTCTATATCAAGAAAACAAAGATTCTCACCACTGGGACAATTGGCAGCATCAGTATGGATGGTGAAGAGATTGAGAGAGTTAACAGTTTTCGTTTTCCACAGTCAACACTCTTGGTAATAGTAGCCAAGAAATTAGGAGATGAATTGCATTGGGAAAGTCAGCTGTGAGGGACCTCTCAAGAGTATTGAAGAGCAACGGCATCAGGCTAGAGACTAAGGTGCACCTGATCCGGGCTATAGTCTTCGCAGTTACGTGCTATGCATCAGAGAGTTGGACAGTGAATAGGGATGATAGAAAGAGAATTGATGCCTTTGAGCTTTGGTGCTGGAGAAGAATGTTGAATATACCATGGACTGCTAGGAGGACAAACAGGTTTGTCCTGGAGAAGGTGAAGCCAGAATGCTCCTTGGAGTCAAGGATTCTGAAGTTTCGTCTGACATACTTTGGGCATGTTGCAATGAGGGACTGGTCCTTGGAGAGGGACATCATATTTGGCAGAGTGGAGGGGCAGCGAAGGAGAGGAAGACCTTTGATGAGATGGATCTATTCTGTGACAGGAGTGGTGGGAATGAGTGCATTTGAGATGGCTAGGTTGGCTCAGGATAGAACGGCATTTAGAGCTCTTGTGCATAGGGTCACTATGAGTCGCAAGTGACTCAATGGCACATAACAACAACAATGTTGTGAATGACAGGATACCATCCATACATACACAGAAAAGACCTGTTTAATATTATTATTACTCAAATGTATGCACCAGGTACCAAAGCCAAAAAGAAAGAAATAGATTATATCTATAAGCTTTTTTTCAGTATGAAGTCAAACATGCAACCAAGATTCATTAATAAGTACTGGTGACTGGAATGCAAAAGTTGGGAACAAGGAAGAAGGATCAGTAATTGCAAACAACAGCTTGGTGACAGAAGTGAGACTGAAGATAGAATGATAGAAATATGTAAAATCAATGATTTATTTGTTGCAAATCCCTTTAAAAAACCAAACTCAGATGCCCACTATACACATGGACCTTGCCTGATGGACTACATAGGAATCAGATTGATTAAATCTAGGGAGCTCAGGTGGCCTAGTGACAAGAAGCTGCACTGCAATCCCGAAGGCACGTGGTTCGAAGCCACCACCAGCTGCTCCATGGGAGATAAATGAGAAATCTCCTCTCATGTGATTAACTGTCTCTGAAAACCTGCCAGAAGGTCTGCTATGGTTCAGTTTCAACTCAACAGAAAACAACAACAGCATGAAAAGAATCAGTCAAGAAATACAATAATAGTTCTGGAAACTAGGCCAAGTGCTGACTGTGAAATAAACAATCAACAACTCATGTGCAAGGTCAAATTGAATCTAAAGGAAACTAAAACAAATCCATAAAAACAAAAATATGACCTTGACTCGATCCCACCTGACTTTAGAAATCATCTCAAGAATAGGTTTGTGATATTGAACACTAATGAACAAAGACCAGATACGCTGTGAGATGATATAGAGGATATTATATATGAAGAAAGCAAAAAGGTCATTACAAAAACAGAAGAAAAAAGAGAGATAAATGTCAGAAGAGATTCAGTATCCTTTCTCTGTACCTTTTCAGTCTGTAGGCTGCACAGATTATTAGAGAGGCTGAACTTTATGAAGAGGAATGTGACATCAAGATTGGAGGAAGACTTACCAACAACTTGTGTTGTGCAGAAGGCATGTTACTTATCAAAACTGAGGTTGACTTGAAGTATTTGCTACAAAAGATCAAAGATTGCAGCTTCCACTATGGAATGCATCTCAACATTAATGTAACAAAATTCCTATTGGGTCAATAGGCAGCGTCATGATAGATGGGGGAAAATGAAATTATTAAAGATTTCATTTGCTTAGATCCAAAATCAGCACTCTTAACACTATCAGTCAGGAAATCAAAAGATCTATTGGATTAGGGAAATCTCCTATCAAGAACCTCTTGAAAGTAATGATGTCAATCTAGAGCTTAAGGTGTGCCTGATCCAGGCTGTGATCTTCTCAACTTCTTGCTATGAATCTGATATCTGTACAATTAATAAAGATGACCAAAGCAAAATTTATGCCTTTATGTTGTACAATAGAATTTAATGTACTGTAGAATGTTAAAAGAACAAACAGGTCTGTGCTTGACAAGATAAAACCAGATTGCTCCTGGAAGACAAGGATTTTGAACTTATGTTTCACATATTTGGGGCAAGTTGTTTGGAGGTACCAGTCCCTGGAGAAGTGCATCATGCTAGGAAGGGTGGCGGAACATGGTCAGTACAGGAGAAGAAGACCCTGAATTAGATGGATTGCCAGTGACTGTGGCAATGGATCATGTGTGTTAGAGAGAGTGAAGTTGGTTTAGGATAGGTAAGGTTCAGAGTCTTTGTGAGTCATAATGGACTTGACAGAACATGAAAATAACAGCAGATGGAAGTCAGGCGCTTCGATGCCCTACTAGTAAGAAGTTGAGCTGCCAACACAAAGGCATGCAGCTGGAACTCACCAGCTTCTCCTAGGTAGAAAGACATGTAATTTGTGTGATTTACAGCTTCTGAAAGCCATTCACGAAAGCCAGCTATGAATCAGTTCTTCTTCAGTGGCACACAACAACAACAGATGAAGCTATCTATATTTTATGAAGATCATTCAAGATGCTTTTATAATATTTATTGGAATGAAAAACTGTTTATACAAAATGTCACCAAGAAAATGCAGCAAGTTCGTACATATAAAATAAATGCCAAAACTATTGAACAAAATAATTACTGTCACCCAAGTTAAATCTTGCAGATTATTTTTAAATGGCTGAAACACTGAATCAACAGGGAACTGCCGGATTTTCAAATTGAAATCAGAAAAACCGAGGATATAACTTCTGATGTCAGATGTTGACTGAAAGTAGGCAATACCAGAAAGTTGTTGACTTATATTTTATTGACTATGCTAAGGCATTCCATTATGTGGATCACAATAACAAAAGGATAGCACTGACTAGAATGGAAATTCCAGAATACTTAATTGTGTCCACGCGGAAGTAGTACATGGTTCAAGAAGTAGTTGTTCAAATACAATGAGGGGATCCTGTGTGATTTAAAATCAGGAAAAGTGGACATTTGTATTATATCTTTTGACCATTTCAATTAAATCTGTATATTGACCAAATAATCTTCATTTTATGTAGAAGAATGTGGCATCAGGATTGGAGGAAGACTCATTAACAACCTACATTATTCAGAAGACTTGAAGTACTTACTGATGAATCTCAGTGACCATTGTGTGAATTACAACTGATCATAAAGAAGATAAAAGTCCTCACAATTAGACTAATAGACAAAATCATGATGGATGAAGAAAATAAAATTGAAGTTGTCATGTATTTAAACTTCCTTGGATCCACAATCAACAGCCATGAAAGCAATAGTCAAAATCAAATTATGTATTTCTTTTAGCAAATATGCTGCCAAGGATTTATTTAAAGGGGTGAAGAGCAAAAATATAATTTTAAGGACAAATGTGTGCATGATCCAACCTATATATTCAATTGCTTCTCATGTATAAGAACGGGATCTCTAATGGCTTAGTGGTAAGAATTTGTGATGCAATCCTAAAGGCACTTGATTTGAATTCATCAGCTGCTCCATGGGAGAAGGCCAAACAATCTTCAACCATGCAAATAACTGTCTTTAAAAAACCTGCTGAAGGATTGGGTCTGATTCAATGGTAAATAGCAATAAGACTGTGAAAGAATACCAGAAAATAACTGATACCTTTGAACTGCAATTGGTGAATAATACTGAAAATGCTTTGTTGTGGTTATGCGCCTTAGAGTCACTTGTGATTCGTAGCAACACTATGTATAACAGCCATAAACCCTACTCTATACTGTGCCAACCTTATTGTCTCTTGACACACCTACTCCCATCACTCCAGTTACTGAATCAATCCATCTCCTCTATGGTATGCCTGTCTTGCTCCACCCTCCCAAGCATGATGTCCCTCTCCAAGGACTGGTCCCTTCTTGCAAAATGCCCAAAGTATGCCAGATAAACCTTCAGAATTCTAGCCTCCAAGGAGCAGCCTGGTTTCACCCTCTTCAGGATGAACCTGTTTGTTCTTCTAGCAGTCCATGGTATATACAATACTCCTCTTTAGCACCACAGCTCAAAGGCATCAATTTTCCTTCTATCATCCCTAACCATTGTCCAGCTTTCTGACACATAGCAAGTAACTGCACAGATTATGGCCTGGATGAGGTGCACCTTAGTCTGCAGACTGACATCGTTGCTCTTCAGTACTTTGGTGTGGTCTCTGACAATAGACTTTACCAATACAATTCATCTTTTGGTTTCTTGGTTGCTGGTACCAAGAGTGTTGATTGTAGAGCTAGGCAAACTAAGGCTGTAAACAATCTCAATCTCTTCACTATCATGACACTGCCAATCAGCCCAGTGGTGAGAATCTTTGTTTTCTTGATGTTGAGATTCAATTAACATTTGTAGCTGCAATCCTTGACCTTCTTCAGCAGCATTTCAGGTCCTCCTCTTCAGCAAGCAGGGTTGTATCATCTGCATAAAGCAGACTGTTGAAGAGTCTTCCTCCAATCCTGATGCCACATTTCTCTGTATAGAGCTCAGCCTCCTATATGATCTGTTCTGCATTTGGATTGAAAAAGATATGGAGATGGAACACATTCCTGGCATACACCCTTCTCAATTTTAAACCATGCAGCATTTCCTTGTCCTGTTTTGATGACTGCCTCTTGGTCCAAATATAGGTTTTTGCATAAGCATAAGCAAGTGTTCTGGGATTCCCATTCTTCTCAGAGTTAGCGACAGTTTGTTGTGATCCACACAGTTAAATGCCCTTGCATAGTCAATGAAACACAGATAGACATTCCTTTGGTACTATCTTTCAGCCAAGATCCATTTAACTTTAACTATTATATCCCCAGTACCACAGCCTCTTCTAAATCCAGCCTGCACTTGGGGCAGTTCTCTGTTGGTATGCTCTTCCAGTTGTTTCTGGATAATTTTCAGCAGAATCTTACTTGCATGTGATATTAATGATACTGTTCAAAAGAACAAAGGAAACTTTTGGAAGAAGAGTAGGCATTGTAGTTTGCAGAAGCAAAAATGTTGAAACTTAGTCTCGAATAGGTGAGTATGTTATCAAGAAGTATGTGTTGTTGTAGTTATGTGCCTTCAATTCACTTGCGATTCATAGCGACCCTATGTACAACAGTCCTAAACTCTGCTCTGTCCTGTGCCAATCACACTCTCTCTGACATTCCCATCCCAATTATCCCAGTCACTGAATCAATTCACTTCATAGAGGGCATTCCCCTCCTGTGCTGTCCCTCCACCCTACCAAGCATGATGTCCCTATCCAAGGACCAGTCCCCCTTATAACATGTCCAAAGTATGTTAGATGAAGCCTCAGAATCTTTGCCTCCAAGGAGCAGCCTGGTTTAACTCTTCCCAGGATGAATCTGTTTGTTTCCCTAGGAGTCTACGGTATCCTCAATACTCTTCTGCAGCACCACAGCTCAAAGGAATCAATTCTCCTTCTATCCTCCTTAGTCATTGTCCAACTCTTTGATGCATAACAAGTGATAGCAAAGACCATGGCCTGTATCAGATGCAACTTAGTCTCCAGAGAGACACCATTGCTCTTCAATACTTTAGAGAGGTCCCTAACAGCAGACTTTCCCATGGCACTACACCTTATAATTTCCGGACTGCTGGTGCCAAGAGTGTTGACTGTGGAGCCAAGCAGACTAAAGCTGGGAACAATCTCAATCTCTTCACCATCCATTCTGATGCTGCCAATTAGTCTAGTGGTGATAATCTTTGTCTTTGTGACATTGAGCCTCAATCCATATTGAAAGCTGCAGTCCTTGACCCTCTACAGCAAGTGCTTCAGGTCCTCCTCAGTTTCAGCAAGTAGGGTTGTGTCATCTGCATGACACAGATTGTTGATAGATCTACCACCAATCCTGATGCTGCATTTCTCCTCGTAGAGCCCAGCCTCTCGGATAATCTACTCTGCATACAGGTTGAAAAGGTATGGAGACAGGACACATCCCTGGCATACACCCTTCCCAATTTTGAACCATGCAGTGTTTCCTTGCTCTGTTCCGATGACTGCCTCTTGGTCCAAGTATAGGTTTCTCATTAGCACGATCAAGAGTTCTGGGATTCACGAAGTATATATAGTTCCTGAAAAGGAAAAAATAGAGGGTCAGTGAAAAAGATGAAGACTGTAATGAGATGGGTTGTTATAGTTGTATAACAAAGGGCTTAAACAAAGAAGAGATTGTTACAATGATGCAGGATTGGTCAGAGTTTCATTCTGTAGTTTTCCTATGGTTTGAAGCTTACTCAGTGGAATCTAACAACAGCAACTACATTGTTTACAATGTTGAAACAATAATCTTTTCTAAGTTTTGTTGAGTTTTTTACCTTGTAGTGTAGTAATGATGTCAGTCTGGAGACTAAGGTGTGCCTGATCCAGGCCATAGTTTTTGCAATTACGTGCTATGCATCAGAAAGCTGGACAATGACTAGGGATGATGGAGAACTGATGCCTTTGAGCTGTAGTGCTGCAGAAGAGTATTGAATATACCATGGACTGCTAGGAGAATAAACAGGTTTGTCCTAGAGAGGGTGAGACTAGGCTATTTCTTGGAGACAAGGATTCTGAAGCTTTTCCTGACATATTTTGGACAGGTTTCAAGGTGGGATCCAATTTTGGAGAGGGATTTAATGCTTGGCAAGGTGGAGTGACAGCACAAGAGAGGAAGACCCTTGATGAGGTGGATTGATTCAGTAACTGGGATAATAGAGTAGGTGTGTCAGAAAAAATAAGATTGGCACAGGATAGAGCAGAGTTTAGGACGGTTGTACCATAGAGTCACTATGAATCACAGGTGACTCAATGGCACATAATAACAAGAGTAATTTGAATCACCAAACAATAGAATGCAAAAATCACTCATTATTGCTTCTTTTAGCATGTAATTTCTTAGTGATTTGAATTTATTTTGTTGTTGTGTGCCATGGAGTCAGAATTAACTCATAGCTGACCCTCCAGTAGGTTTTTAGAGACAGAAAGTCACAAAGTATTTGGAGTCCTGTGGAATGGCTGGTATATTTGAACCACTTGCCTTTGGGATTTCAGTTCATCTTCTTACCACTAGACCACAAGGACACCCTTGTTGTTGTTAGGTGCTGTCAAATAGATTACAGCTCATAGCAATCCTATGAACAACAGACCTGAATTCTGTCCTATCCTCCTCATCTTTAGTATACTTGAGCCCATTGCTGCTTCAGTTACCATGTCAATACATCTCACTGAGCGTCTTCTTCTCTTAATTGACCCTCCATAAGATATCTTTTTTTAATTTTAATTTAGTTTGTTTATTTTTCATTTCAATGAACATCTACAGAGATTTTGGAATTCCATTCATTCATTGCTGCACCCTTC
>NW_006399887.1:6450295-6460912 GCF_000299155.1 Elephantulus edwardii
GTGAATAAGGGTTCCAGTCTCTCCACAACCTCGCCAGCATTTGTTGCTTGCTGTTCTGTTAAATTTTGCTAGTCTTACTGGAGTGAGATGATATCTTTTTTGAAGGAATAGACTTTCCTAGTGGCATGTCCGAAGTCTGAGAGATGAAGCTTTGCCATCCTTACTTCCAAGTAGAACTCTGGTTGTATCTTTTCCAAGAGAAAAATGTTTGTCCTTTTAGCAGTTCCTGGGATATTCAGTACTCTTCTCTAACATCACAACTCAAAAGCATAAATTCTTCTTCTGTCAACTTTATTCATGGTCCAGTTCTCCAAACTTAGCAAATGATTGAAAAGATTATGGCCTCAACCATTATGGCACTCCTTAATTTCCAAACGGATATGATTACTATTCAGAATTTTATTTTATTTTTAGTGATCTCTGAGTGGACTTGCAATGCATCTCCTGACCTCCTGACTGCTGGTACCAAGGAGTTAATTGTGGATCCAAGAATGAGGAAATAATTGACAATGTAAATCCTTACGCTATCTCATAATGTTGCATGTTAGCCCAATGATGAGGACCATTTTCCCCTTGATTTTGAGATGTAATACATATTGAAGGCTATAGGAATTGACGTTATACCAATTGACATGTTTCAGCTAACAGATGCTGCCCTGGACATGCTCACTAAGTTATGTCAAGAAATCTGGAGAACAACCACTTGGTCAACTGACTGGAAGAGATCTATATTTGCTCCTTTGCCAAAGAAAGGTGACCCAAAAGAGTATGGAAAATATAGAACAATCTCACTGTTTTCACATGCAAGAAAGATTCTACTAAAGATTATCCAAAAATTACTGGAACAGCACATCAGCAGAGAACTGCCAGAAGTCCAGGTTGGGTTTAGGAAGGGTTGTGGTGCTAGGGATATTGTAGCTAATGTTAGATGGATCTTGGATGAAAGTAGGGAGTATCAGGGGAATGTCTATCTGTGTTTCATTGATTATGCAAAGGCATTTGACTATGGAGACCATAACAAACTGTGGCTGACTCTGAGAAGAATGGGAATCCCAGAACACTTGATAGTGCTAATGAGAAACCTATACTCGAACCAAGAGGCAGTTGTCAGAACAGAGCAAGGAAACACTGCATGGTTCAAAATTGGGAAGGGCGCATGCCAGGGATGTGTCCTGTCTCCATACCTTTTCAACCTGTATACAGAACAGATTATCCTGGAGGCGGGGCTCTACGAGGAGAAATGCAGCATCAGGATTGGTGGAAGATCTATCAACTATCTGCGTTATGGAGATGACACAATGCAGCTTGCTGAAACTGAGGAGGACTTGAAGCGCCTGCTGTAGAAGGTCAAGGACTGCAGCTTTCAATATGGATTGAAGCTCAATGTCAAGAAGATACAAGATTCTCACCACAGGACCAATTGGCAGCATCAGATTGGATGGTGAAGAGATTGAGATTGTTCCCAGCTTTAGTCTGCTTGGCTCCACAGTCAACACTCTTGGCACCAGCAGTCTGGAAATTATAAGGTGTAGTGCCATGGGAAAGTCTGCTGTTAGGGACCTCTCTAAAGTACTGAAGAGCAATGGTGTTTCTCTGGAGACTAAGTTGCATCTGATACAGGCCATGGTCTTTGCTATCACTTGTTATGCATCAAAGAGTTGGACAATGACTAAGGAGGATAGAAGGAGAATTGATGCCTTTGAGCTTTGGTGTTGGAGAAGAGTATTGAGGGTACCATGGGGTTGGAGAAGAGTATTGAGGATACCATGGACTGCTAAGAAAACAAGCAGATTCATCTTGGAGAGGGTTAAACCACGCTGCTCCTTGGAGGCAAGGATTCTGAGGCTTCGTCTGACATACTTGGTCAAGTTGTAAGGAGAGACCGGTCCTTGGAGAAGGACATCATGCTTGGGCGGGTGGAGGGCAGGCGCAGGAGGGGAAGGCCTTCTAGGAGATGGATTGATTTGGTGACTGGATAATTGAGATGAGTGTGTCGAAGACAATGAGATTGGCACAGGACAGAGCAGAGTTTAGGGCTGTTGTACATAGGGTCGTTATGAGTCGCAAGCGACTTGTAAGGCTTTGATTTCCTGTGGCAAGCATTTCAGATCCTTCTCTCTTTCGATGAGGAAGATTGTACCATCTACATAATAAAGTACTCTAATCCTGACTCTACTTTCCTCTTCATAGAGTCAGAATTTACAATTATTTCCTCAAAATACAGATTGATAGGCATGAAGAAAGGATATCTCTCTAACATATATCCTTCCCAATATTAACAAGGCAGTGTTCCCTTTCTTTGTGCAGACAAAAGATTTTTTTATGTAGATATAGGTTTCACATGAGTACAATTAAGTGTTATAGAATTCCCTTTCTTTTCAGTGTTAGCCATAGTTTGTTGTGATCCATACAGTCAAATGGCTTTGCAAAGTCAACAAAACACAGATAGAAATTCTTCTTTTGTTTTCTGCTTTCAGCCAAAGTCCAATAGACATCAGTGATGATAAACCTTGTGATACAACCTCTTCTAAACCCAATTCCAACTTCTGAAGTTTCCTGTCAATGTACTGCTCCAGCCACTTTTTTAATAATCTTCAGCAATATTTTGCTTGTGTGTAAATATTAATGAAATTTGGGTTTGATTGGGTTTTTCCCTTCAAATGAAAATGAAATTATTTTATAATAGCCACATTTTTTGGATTGCCATTCTTGGGAATGGGGACAAATAGGGATCTTTTCCAGGCAGTTGGCTAGGCAGCTGTTCTTCAAATATCCTAGCATAGACTGGTGAACATGTCCAAGGTCCACTCTGTCAGCTAAAATATATCAATCAGTATTCCATCTATTTCTGGGGCCTTATTTTTTTGCCAGTATCTTCAGTACATTATCAACTTCCTTCTGTAATACCATTGTCTCTTATTCATATAATACTTTTTCAAATTTTTCAGGCAATCAATTCTTTTTGGGATGCCACTCAAATCCAATAGTAGAAAATTTAAAATACCCATCAAACGTGTCCTGCCTAGCTAGAAAATGAAGAGAAGAATCCAAAATTCTATTTACTCAATTAAGATTATAAAACTAAAATAAATCACAGAAGTATTTAACTAATGTATGAGCTATCCAAAGGAATTGCACTACAGTGTATTCAGAAATATATTGGACAGCATTATACGTGTCTTAAATAAAAAAGCAGTGAAGAAAATTAAGACAAATGGATAGAAGATCACAATCATATTGACTAATTAGACTAATGAGCATCTTTGTTAATGCAGAGTCTCTATTTTAATGATTATACAAGTTTTGCTATGTTCCAGTGTATCTTGGGGTGACAAAAACAATATAGAAAATGTATCTTAGGTCCTTAAGTTCCCTAAAATTTCCCCAGTTAATATGCAAATTCATATTGAAGAGATTTGTTGGTTTTGTTTTGGGTATTTTTTTAAATTAAAAAAACTAATATAAAATAATAAAAATTGTGAAAAACTATATTTGTGATAAATTATAGTGCCTTCAAGGTTTGATTTAGCCTGGAAGCAGGAGCGGCATCTACTTCTGAAATGGATTGCCTCCAGGAACTCTATGTACCAACAGTGCTCACGCCTTTCGTTCATAGGGTCGCTATGAGTCATCTACACCTCGACGGCACCTAACAACAACAACAACAACAAGAAGTCCTAGTTAAAATATTTTAAATAATAAAATAATTTTAGATTTGAGATTTAAATTTGAAAACATGAATACTATCTTAATAAATTTGAAAGTATCAGAATAATTTAAAAAAACTTCTAGATAAACAACATGTATTGAGAAGAATAGGGATCCCAGAACACTCAACTGTTCTCAAGAGAAACCTATAGACAACTGTGGTCTGAACAGTACAAGGGAATAATGCATGCTATTTCCTTAATTAAAAATTAGGAAAGGTGTGAGTCATGGTTGAAACCTTTCTCCGTATCTATTCAATATGTATGCTGAGGAAATCATTCAAGAAGCTGGACTATATGTGGAAGACCCTGGATGAGATGGATTGATTCAGTGACTGGGGTAATAGTATTAGGTGTGTTAGAGATGATGAAACCGGCACAGGATAGAGCAGGTTTCAGAGTTGTTGCATAGGGATGCTGTGAGTCGTTGTTGACTCAACAGCACATAACAACAACCCAACTATTTACTCATCTCTGCTCCCTTTCACTTCCCTCCAGATGTCAACCCTTTCAACAAGGTTAACTTCATAATTCTTTCTATCTGTGGGCAAACTTTTCCTTGTTATTGTTGTTTGTTGTTGAATCAGAACCAACACATACCTGCCCTTCCAGTAGGTTTTATTTGAAATTTTAGGGACGGTAAAATGCTCAGGAATTGATTGCCTATCCTCCTGCCTCAGAGAAGTTGATAGATTTGAAATACATGCCTTTGAGACTACAGCACAGCTTCTTACCACTAGGCCACCAGAGCTCCTTCCTAACTCCCTATTTGATCAATAATGCCTGACTTGTTTCAGATAGCTGCAAAATACATATCATATGTATTGCCTTTCCTTTTTAAAATGTGGAATCTAAAATTACCTCTATATCTGTTTTCTTGGTTGTCTTGTATCTTTGATGGAGAGCTCTGAAATGCTGTCTGTTTAGTCTACCCTCTTAACTATCTGCCATTGAAGAACTAGAGATTTATTTGGAAAAGCTGCATTAAAATGACATTCATCAGATGTGTCTTAGATGTTAAATCTGTTTTGACTTGCCACTGTTGCCAAATTATTACTTGTGGAACATTGTGTAACAAACTGTTGTTGCAGTAGAGGCATGGAAAGAGAAAGATCTGATCATTGGTTGTGTAAGGAACTTAAATGAACAGAAAAGGGAAAAGTAATGAATTGAAGAGAACTGCTAAACAGATTGCTTTCCAAGGTTGCTGATCCATTCCTGATTCCAATTAACCTTAATTTGTTTAGATGCTCAGCAATACCAAATGAATCAAGAAGGCCAATTAGCAGAACAGCCACAAGAGTTCAGCTCACCAAAGGCTGTTTATCAGCTGAACATGACGAGGGCAAAAATCTGCTAATCCTTTGATAGGTGTCAGGGCATGGCTTTGCCTTGTAGGGTTTCTTAACTTGTGAGTTATACAAGATACACATTACTTACATAGTGAATACAAGTAGTATAGGAAGAATGGCCTAAACTTCATTTGAGGGTTTTATTAGCAAAGTACAACTGCAGCTACTAACAAGTGAATATTAATAGGAATATCATCTAATCCCATGAGAGTTAGACTATAATTAATTCAATGCCACGTACAGTTCTTTGCAAGGCTCAGTGTTTGTCAAATGCTAATGAAAACCGTGATTTTATTTTAAACTTCACCAAGAATTTCCTTCATAAATATCCTTTTCTTTTGCTAAAACTCAACTTTTACTATTATGGTGAGTGATGTAGTCAGCTCTTTTTAAAATGGGAATTTTTTAAGTACAGACCTACTACTTAACTTGTTGAAAACTCCATCTCTTACTTCCTCAGCAACATCATTTGACCCTGTTGAAAGATGGGATATCTTTTGAGAACTATTAGGTCAGTCTTAGATGAAACTCACCAGATATCATCAACTAGTAAAATGATACTTTTTAATGCTCAAAATTATTGATATCAATAAATAAATTATACTACAATACACTATTGTTTGACTGAAAATATTGCAGATAATGAAGTTAAGTTCTTAGTAGGAAAAAAAAGACATCATTAGATCTTTAAATGAGAATGGGAAGCAACAACTAATTCCAGCTCTGATAATAACTTGATGTGTAGCCTCAGGCAATTCATTTAATATCAGGGAGCCTCCAGTTTTGCCTTGATGATAATAATATATACTGACTTCCCAAGTGTGTTGTGAGGATTAATTATTTAATGCTTACCAAGTGCTTTGAAGAGGAAGAATAAAGAGTACATACAGAGCTTACTACTTGTTCTCAGGATTATTTGTTGACTGAGATGTCTTTTACCAGTGGTGCTAGTGTGTATGGAGGAGAAACAGGAGAAAGTCAGAATGTCTTGAATAGTGTCTGAAATGAAGATGAAGCAGTCACTTCTCAATGAATCAGATCCCCCCTCCCATTGTCCATTACTCTTTTCAAGAAATATGACTGAGAGCCAAGCCAAACAGTAATATATTTAAAAATCATATCCAGAAAATATCTCCAGGGCCAATGCAACACTAGCTTGATTTTCAATCATACTTATATTAACTGCCTGCACAATGACAATTCATATTCTCAGTAACGTTTCTCAAACAATGACACTCCACTATTTCAAAGAAAGGCTTAAATTGAACCTGCTTTTAAAGATAGGAAGTGGATACATTTAAATTGTTGATTTGAGTTCAGTTTTAAATTAAGAAGCAGGGCTAATTAGGAAGTATGACTTCCAACAGAGATGGAAACAAAAAATATTTTGTTTCCAGCTAATTTCAAACTAAATGAAAATCAAACTGATCAGGTCACCCTCTCATGCCCTTCTAGTTTCTATATAGTCAAATTTGTAAGGAATTTAATTAGTGCAAGTTTTAATCTTTTAACAGTTTTCTGTGTTAAAAGATCACAGTATGGTTGATGCAAATCATGATGTTTGCAACTGCTTCCTCCACATGTGAAAGTCAGACAAAAATTAGGAAGAATAGAAAAGAATTGATATTTTTGAACTGCAGTTTTGGAGAAGATTATTGAATATGTTGTTGTTGTTCTTATGTGCCGTCGAGTCACTTGCGACTCATAGCGACCCTATGTACAACAGCCCTAAACTCTGCTCTGTCCTGTGCCAAGCACACCATCTCTGATACACCCATCCCGATTATCCCAGTCACTGAATCAATCCACCTCACAGGGGGCTTTCCCCTTCTGAGCTGTCCCTCCACCCTCCCAAGCATGATGCCACTCTCCAAGGACCTGTCCCTCCTTGCAACATGCCCAAAGTATGTTAGATGGAGCCTTAGAATCCTTGCCTCTAAGGGGCAACCTGGTTTGACCCTTTCCAGGATGAATCTGTTTGTTTTTCTAGCAGTCCATGGTACCCTGAATACTCTTCTCCAGCACCACAGCTCAAAGGCATCAATTCTCCTTCTATCCTCCTTAGTCACTGTCCAATTCTTTGATGCATAACAAGTGATAGTAAAGACCATGGCCTGTATCAAAAGCACCTTAGTCTGCAAAGAGACACCATTGATCTTCAGTACTTTGGAGATGTCCCTAACAGCAGAATTTCCCATTGCAATACTCCTTTTATTTCCTGACTACTGGTGTCAAGACTGTTGACTGTGGAGCCAAGCAAACTGAAGCTGTGAACAATCTCAATCTCTTCACCATCCATCCTGATGCTGCCAATTGGTCCAGTGGTGAGAATCTTTGTCTTCTTGACATGGAGCCTCAAACCATATTGGAGGCTGCAGTCCTTGACCCCCTACAGCAAGCGCTTCAGGTCCTCCTCAGTTTCAGCAAGCAGGGTTGTATCATCTGCATATTGCAGATTGTTGATAGATCCTCCACCAATCTTGACCCCACATTTCTCCTCATAGAGCCCAGCCTCCCAGATAATCTGTTCTGCATACAGATTGAAAAGGTGTGGAGACAGGACACATCCCTGACGTACACCCTTCCCAATTTTGAACCATGCAGTGTTTCCTTGCTCTGTTCTGACGACTGCCTCCTGGTCCAGGTATAAGTTTCGCATTAGAACGATCAAGCGTTCTGGGATTCCCATTCTTCTCAGAGTCAGCCACAGTTTGTTATGATCCACACAGTCAAATGCCTTTGCATAGTCAATGAAACACAGATATACATTCCTCTGGTATTCCCTGCTTTCAGCTAAGATCCATCTAACATCAGCTATAATATGCCTAGTACCACAATCCATTCTCAACCCAGCCTGGACTTCTGGAAGTTCTCTGCTGATGTGTTGTTCCAGTTGTTTTTGGATAATCTTCAGTAGAATCTTGCTTGCTTGTGAAATTAATGATATTGTTCTATAGTTTCCACACTCTGTTGGGTCACCCTTCTTTGGGATGGGAACAAATATCGATCTCTTCCAGTCAGTTGGCCAAGTGGTTGTTCTCCAGATTTCTTGGCACAACTTGGTAAGCACGTCCAGGGCAGCATCTGTTAGCTGAAATATGTCAATTGGTATACCATCTATTCCTGTGGCCTTTTTTTTTGCCATTTCCTTCAAAGCAGCCTGAACTTCTTCCTTCATCACCATCGGCTCTTGCTCATATGTTGTTTCATTAAATTCTTCTAGTCTGCCAATTCTTTTCGATACAGTGACTCAGTATATTCTTTCCATCTTCTTTTGATACTTCCTGGATTATTTAATATTCTGCCTAAAGCATCCTTGTTTATAGCAACTGAAGGTTTGAATTTGTCCTTCAGTTCCTTGAGCTTAAGAAATGCTGAGAGAGTTCGGCCCTTTTGATTTTCTGACTCCAAGTCCTTACACATTTCATTGAAATATTTTACTTTGTTGTCCCGTGCTGCCTTTTGGAATCTTCTATTCAACTCTTTAGTTCCTTGAATTCTTCCCTCTGCACTCCAGTGCAATTTTCAGAGTCTCTTCTGACATCCATTTTGGTCTTCTCTTCCTCTCCTGTCTTTGCAATGACCATTTGCACTCTTCCTGGCATTCCCCAAGGCTGCAGAGCGGGATCCGTTCTAAGGCCACATAAAGAAGAAATAAGGAAATCCCAGCAGGCTGGGAAAAAGGGCACCAAGGGTCCTGAAATCATCTGCCCACATTCCAGGTAAACGTGGAGTCCCCAAGGCCACAGCCCGGGATCCGTTCAGGCCCTCAGGCCAAGGAAAAAAACCTAACTACACACCTGCTCTACAGGACAAATCACCTTCGCTCAGAAGCATTGCCACTGAACTTAAGAGACACTGGTCACATCATAAGAAACTGTCTAAAGCCGACATATTTGGAATCACAGAAGCCAAGGAAGCTTCAGATATAAGCTGTCAGATCAAGGGCAGGACAATGGGAGATGGATGTTGAAGGGAGTGGGCAGAAGTGGATGGGTATCCGGGTGGATGGTGGAGCAGGGAAATAAGTGGGTAAAGACACGTGTGCCAAGGGCAGGGACGACACTGATACAAATGGTTAACTCCACAATAAGGGATATATCTTTCACCTTTCTGTAAAATGCTGGTCTGTCTGATACTTCTCTAAATCAGAACATTCAGAGTAAGACAGACTAGGAAGAAGGATTGACCATCCACTTCCGAAATAGCAGGCCTCCAAAAACCCTATGTACAACAGAACACATGTAGATAAGAGAAAGTGCAACTGAGGCTGAGCTTTCGGGTATGGAAATACAAAGGAAGAGGAATAGTTGTAAGCAGACACTAGTGATTAGGACATGGAATGTGAGAACCATGAATGTAGGAAAATTAGATATTGTTAAGGAAGAAATGGAACGCATAAATATTGACATACTAGGCACTGGAGAGATGAGATGGACTGGCATAAGGCATTTTGAGTCAGATGATCATATGATATATTACTGTGGAGATGAAAAAGTGAGGAAAAGTGGAGTTGTTTTCATTGTTAAGAAAGCCATTGCTAGATCCATCTCGAAGTACAATATTGTGAGTGACAGGATAATATCCACACGCATACAAGGAAGTCCGGTGAATACCACTATCATTCAGATATATCCACCAAGAACCAGAGCCAAGGAAGAGGAAATAGATTATTTTTACCAATTTTTACAGTTGGAGATCGATCGAACATGCAATCAAGATGCAGGGATATTAATGGGTGACTGGAATGCAAAAGTTGGGAATAGAGAAGAAGATTCAGTAGTTGGAAAACATGGAGTCGGTGACAGAAATGAAGCTGGAGAGAGGATGATAGAAGTTTGCACAATCAATGACTTATTCATTGCAAATACCTTTTTTAAGAGACATAAACGCAGGTTATATACATGGATTTCACCAGATGGTATGCATAGGAATCAGACTGATTACATCTGTGGAAAGAACCTCTGAAGAAGCTCAATATCCACTGTGAAAACTAGGCCAAGAGCTGATTGAGATCACCAACTCATATGCAAATTCAAGCTGAAGCTGAGGAAAATTAAACCAAGTCTATGGGAACCAAAATATGACTTCGAGTATATCCCACCTGAATTTCAGAACCAGCTCAGGAACAGGTTTGAGGTTATTGAATATACCATGGATTAAACCAAAACCAAAGCAACACACAACAACACACAAAATCAACCCACAAAAATAAGCACAAAAAACAAAACAAAAACCCAAATCATCCAGATATATATTGAAAGTATAACTATGGTATTCTTTAGAGACAAAGATGTCTATCTGTGCTTCACTGACTATGCAAAGGCTTTTGACTGTGTGGATCACAACAAGCTGTGGCTGATCTGAGAAGAATGGGAATCCCAGGGCATTTGATTGTGCTAATGCAAAACCTATACTTAGACCAAGAGGCAGTTGTCAGAACATGGTTCAAAATCAAGAAGGGGGTCCGTCAGGGATGTATTCTGTATTTTTAATCTGTATGCAGAACAGATCATCCAAGACGCTGGGCTGTACAAAGAGGAATGTGGCATCAGGAT
>NW_006399887.1:6461480-6469989 GCF_000299155.1 Elephantulus edwardii
TGGAGTCAAGGATTCTGAAGCTTCGTCTGACATACTTTGGGCATGTTGCAAGGAGGGACTGGTCCTTGGAGAGGGACATCATGCTTGGCAGAGTGGAAAGTTGGCGAAGGAAAGGAAGACCTTTAATGAGATGGATCAATTCTGTGACTGGAGCGGTGGGAATGAGTGCGTTTGAGATGGCTAGGTTGGCACAGGATAGAACAGCGTTTAGAGTTCTTGTACATAGGCTCGCTACAAGTCACAAACAACTCAATGGCACATAACAACAACATATACTTTGGGAAATTTTTCAGGAAGGGCAATCCTTACAAAATAACATCATGCTTAAAAGGTAATAACATCATGCTTAACAGGTAGAGGGTCAAGGAGAACAAGACTCTCAATGAGATGAATTGGCACAAAAGGCTTGATCACAGCAGAGATTGTCAGGATAGTACAGTGAGGATAATTTGGGAAAGTTTTGATTTAATGTAGGTAAGGTTCCTTTGAGGTGGAATTGATTCCATAAAATTTAACAAGAAAAAAAACCTATTGGAAGGATTTACCTGGGGATTTTACAGCAAACCAAGTAATTGTACTGTTATTTATTCCAGAATTACAAGAGTATTTTAGATATTGTGAGGTACAGCTACAGATTGAATAACCAAAATATTTTTTAAAATGCGTATGTCCTATTCAGATGAGTTCTAGACTGCTATTAAATATATAAAGACATACGGAGTAAATAGTTTACTATATTTCTACATTGTTCAAATAAAGAAAGCAAGTCTCTGAACTATAAATGATTAGATCAAATTTTCTTTGCTAGTTATTAAGCAATTACCTTGAGACGTGTTTTTATGCTATGCTGAATGCTACTAATTACATTGTAATGCCTAAAAATAACAAAGATATTCTCAAATAAGTTTACTTAAACATATTCACTTTGATGGTTATCTTAACCAATAGAGAACATAATTTTGTCATACAGTTTTTTGTAGGATATTGAACGCATTTAGTTCTGAAGAAACTTTTATGAGAACTATGGTGACTTAGTGGTAAGGAGTTGCAATGCCAACTCAGAGGTATGTAGTTCAAATTTAACAGGTGCTCTATGAGACTACAGGAAAATCGCTTCTCCATGCAATTTACTGACTCCGAAAACCCACTGGGAGTCAGCTGTGAGTTGATTATTACTCAACAATACACAACAGTAACAAAAATAGAAGCTTTCTGAACCCAGGAACTGAATATGAATATCATATGCAATGATGCTGACAGGATTAAGAAGTGTTATTTTTTTATTTTTTGGAAAAGGACACCATACTTGAAAAATATAGAGTTGGCAAAAGGAAAAAAAGACTTTCACAAATAATAGTTGACATAGTGACTGCAACAGTGGGCTTTAAACACAGGAGAAATGTGAGCATAGTATAGGATTTCACATGGTTACATCTGTTGTATACAGGGCACAGGGTTGTTACAAATTGGAGCCAACTTCATGGGACATAGCAAGTCTTTGCCATCCTCATATTATAGGTAGGTCATTCCTTATGAAGCATTTGAGTTACATCAAACTGCGTAATCATTCAGGGTTGGGGTTTACTTTTGGCGGTGTTGTTATGTCTTATCATTAGTATGTATGTGTTAAAAAAATATCTGTAAATTAATGTGCTTACTTCTCAGAGACAAATAATGACTAGATATACAAAGATAAGAAAACTTATAAAATAACAGAATTATGCTAAAACCAACTGAAATAGCGCATCAACAGATAACTGCCAGAAATCCAGGCTGGGTTTAGAACAGGCTGTGGTACTAGGGATATTGTAGCTAATGTGAGATGGATCTTCGCTGAAAGCAGAGAGTGCCAGAGAAATGTTTATCTACGTTTCATTGACTATGCAAAGACATTTGACTGTGTGGACCACAACAAACTGTTGCTAACTGCTTATGCAAAACCTATACTTGAACCAGGAGGCAGATGTCAAAACTGAGCAAGGAAACACTGCATGGTTCAAAATTGGGAAGGGTGTATGCCAGGAATGTGTCCAATCTCCATACCTTTTCAATCTATATGTAAAACACATTATCTGGGAGGCTGAGTTGTATGAGGAGAAATGTGGCATCAGGATTGGAGGAAGATTCATCAACAATGCAGATGACACAACCCTGCACGCTGAAATGGAGGAGGACCTGAAGCACTTAATGCAGAAGTTAAAGGACTATAGCCTTCAATATGGATCGAAGCTCAGCATCAAGAAAACAAACATTCTCACCACTGGTCCAATTGGCAGCATCATGAAGATGGTGAAGAGACTGAGATTGTTAACAGCTTCAGTTTGCTTGGCTCCACAATCAACACTCTTGGTACCAGCAGCCAGGAAATCAAAAGACCAATCTTTTTGGGAAAGTCTGCTGTCAGGGACCTCTCCAGAGTACTGAAGAACAACGATGTCCATCTGGACATTAAGGTGCACCTAATCCAAGCCATAGTCTTTGCAATTACTTTCTATGCATCAGAAAGCTGGACAATGACTAGGGATGATAGAAGGAGAATTGATGCCTTTGAGCTGTGGTGCCGGAGAAGAGTATTGAATATACCATGGACTGCTAGAAGAACAAACAGGTTCATCCTAGAGAGGGTGAGACCAGGCTGCTCACTGGAGGCTAGGATTCTGAAGGTTTATCTGGCATACTTTGGGCATTTTGCAAGATGGGACCAGTCCTTGAAGAGGGACATCATGCTTGGGAGGGTGGAGGGACAGTGTAAGAGAGGAAGACCCTGGATGAGATGGATTGATTCAGTGACATGTGTCAGAAACAATGGGGTTGGCACAAGATAGAGCAAAGTTTACGGCTTTTGTACATAGGGTTGCTATGAGTCACAAGCAACTCAACAGCACATAATAACAACATGCCAAAATATATTTGGGACAGAACTCTTATCATTAATAAGTTTTCTATATATTATTATATTATCCAGTCACTTGTTCAAGAGAAAAAGTAGATGTAGAGTCGCAATTTTAACCTAGATATTTCCAACCCTGATATAAAGTAAATGGAAAATTGACACCACCAAACAGGAAATATGTAGAGGAAAATATTGATTAATAATCACCAATTAACGAATGGTATTGATCATTGCACAAGTGTTTTCTAGTGCTCCTAAAAATACAGATTAAAATTGTAAAAAATCCATAACATTTCCTTTAATTTGCACTCAATTCTCATGACTTAAGCTATTACTTCAGTTACCCTGATGAGTAAATATTGAAGTACCAAATTGTAATTAATATACAGCTTTAACTGTACTTTAGATCTTGTTAAGGTCCTTTGGTTGCTCAAACTATTTTTAGATCCTTTTTTTTTTTAATCACCTTCCTTATCCTTTATTGGGTCCATGTGTGTTTGTGTGCTGGTGTACATTTGAGTCCATGATTATATTGAGCCTAATATATCTTATTGTCATATGACAATACCTCATCTGAATCTAAGTTCAGTCATTGATTTGAATTAATTTCATCTGTATGTTTGAGACTCAGTATTTCTTTTCACTTAAAGCATGGTAATTTCAAAGTATCATGATATATACATGATCTTCATATTCACATTTAACTTTGAGAAGATATGACTGCTTTCTGAAAGCTGTGTGATGCGAGTTGTTATTGTTATGTGTGCCATTGAGTCACACCTGCAACTCATAGTGACTCTATGTACATTAGCTCTGAACCCTGCTTTAATCTGAGCCAATCTCATTGTCTCCAATAAACCTAATCCCATTTCCCCAGTCTCTGAGTCAATCCATCTCATTCTAGGTCTTCCTTTCCTGCACAGCTCCTCCACCCTTCCAAGCATGATGTCTCTTCAAGGACTGTTCCTTCCTGGCCACATGCCCAAAATATGTGAAACAATCAAAAAAAACCTTTTTTACTTTTTACCAAATTAATAGTTTTCCAAACCAAATACCACTTGAATATATCTTCTAAACTTTGTGTTCACTTTCTATATTTTTCTATTCTTGTTGCAAACTTAGATTTCAAGAATTTGTTTGATATAAACTATATATTTCTTCTTTTCAGAAAATATGTTTTAGAAAAGAAAGAATTTGCCTTCAGAGTTGAAAGTGAATATAAAGATACATGCATATTGCATCCAATTTCACTAAGGCTATGCTTTAGCTGAAGAGAAATATAAATTCTAAAAATATATAAATATAATTTTTTCAGACTTATAGATCAAATTTATTTCAAAGCAATGATTGGACTTAGAGTGAATTCAAATGAAGAGTTTGGCATATGAAATTTAAACTGTACTATAGTATTGAAAAGTCAAAGCAAAGGGAAGTGACGCTGAAGTGAAAGATGAGCAGTATATTTCAAAGGCAAGTTCAAGAAGACACATCAAACTCTGATTGTTAATTGTGTGATTATTTTGCTTGAATATTGATTCCTACTTCTCAGTTTGATAGAAAGAGTGTCATTTCTGCTTAAAAAAATCTTATAATGGAATGTGCAAAGAGCAGGAGGTAGAGAAAAAGGAAAGAACTTGTTTGCTCAACATTTCTCAATCTGAGACAAATGAAAACAAATCCAAGCCTCGAGTTGCCTTAGAGAGAAATGACACTGGTAAAATCTTGAATGATACTTGAAGCATCCAAAGAAGAGTGAAGAAATATACAGAATCACTCTACTAAGAAGAATTGGTTGACATTGAAAAATTTCTGGAAGTGCCATATGATCAAAAGCCTATAATAATGAAGGAAGAAGTTGCATGAAAGACAATGGCAAAAAGTAAGGACCTAGGAATTGATAAAAATATTAATTGACATGTTTCAACTAATGGAAACACTCCTGGATATGCTCTCCAATCTGTGTCATGTAATTTGGAAGATACCAATGTGGCCAACTGACTGAAACAAGTCATATTTGCCCCCAGTCCCAAGAAAGGTGATCGAACAGAATGTGGAAGTTATAAAAAAATCATTAAAATCAAATGTGAACAAGATATTGCTGTAGATAATCCACAAATGTCTAGAGCATAGTAAGTGAGCTATCAGAAGTTTAAGCTGACTTTAAAAGAGACTATGACACCAGAGATATCATTGCTGATGTCAAATGGCTCAAAGTAGAAAGTAGAGATGGCTTGGCAGAAAGTAGAGACTATCAGAAGAATATCTATTTCTGTTTATTGACTATGCAAAGGCATTTGTGTGGATCATAACAAAGTATGGTTAAAATTGAGAAGAATGGGAATTCCAGAATACTTAATTATGCTCTTACAAAACCTATACCTAGCACGGGACAACACTGCCTGCTCTGCTCCCATAGTTATTTGAGGGGAAAAAACTGCTGTCTAGATTGACAACACAGGACCCATTAACCCAGGCCACAGGGAGGTCCTGGGCACCTGGACTGAAGCAAGAGGCCACTTCCAGAAGGAAACAATAGGCTTCATTCTTGGTCATTCAGGACTCAGGGAAAAAAATGCCTGTGTGGCTTGACCACGCCGAACCCCTTAACTTAAGCAGCAGGGAGGTCCTGGGCACCTCAACAGAGAAGCCACTTCCAGAAGGTAACAATAGACTTTTTCCTTAGTCATTCAGGTACTCTGGGAGGGGCGGCGGGGGGGGGGAAGTGTAAGAATGGCTGTCTGACTTGACCACAGGAGACTCCTTAACTCAAGCAACAGGAGATCCTGGGCACTTTGAAGGAGGCAAAATGCCACTTCCAGAAGGGAACAACAGGCTTCCTCCTTGGTCATTCAGGTATGCTGGGGGTGAAAAAAACTGCTTTCAGGCCCTTGGTCTTGCAGGCCTCATGCCAAAAAGGGAGCACAAATATATAGGTCCTTAACAAAACATTGCTGTACCCTGGGTAATTTTATAGTTATAACAGTCTAATATATACTAAAAAAAGACTTCCATAATGTCAAGAAAGCAGCAATCCACATCAGCCATTATGAAAAAACAACCCTTTTCCTAAAAAAGCAGACCCAATGAATAACCCAGATAGAGAGAACCAGAAAAAAATGTGTTGATGTAGAGTTACTTGATCAGCTACAGAATAAGATGCAAATGTGGGAAGAAAGAACAGAAATCAATAAGAGAGCAAATACTTCAGAGACAACAATCCAGAAGAAATATATAGATGAGGAGAAATTTGAACAAATACAGAAGAAAATACAAAAGAAGAAAGGAAAAATAATGATAGAATAGACAAAGAGATACAAGAAATTAAAAAATCATCACAAGACAGATGAAGGTACAACCAACAGAGTACTGGAAATAACAGAAAAGCATGAAAATGTAATCCAGAATAGTAAGAGTGAAATGGCAGAAGTGTCCAACATGCTGGTAGGACTGAAAAGTAGAAGAGATGGAACAGAGAGTCAGTGAGCTGGAAGACAAGTTGTTGTTGTTGTTATGTGCCAGAGAGTCACATGCTACTCACAGCGAACCTATGTACAATAGCCTTAAACTCTGCCTTATCCTATGCCAATCTCACCATCTCTGACACACCTACTCCAATTACCCCAGTGACTGAATCAATCCATCTCATCGAGGGTCTTCCTCTCCTGCGTTGTCCCTCCACTCTCCCAAGCATGACATCCTTCTCCAAGGACTGATCTCTCCATGAAACAAATCCAAAGTATGTCAGATGAAACTTCAGAATCCTTGCCTCCAAGAAGAAGCCCAGCTTCACCCTCTCCAGGACAAATCTGTTTGTTTTCCTAGAAGTCCACGGTATACTCAATACTCTTCTCCAACACCACAGCTCAAAGGCATCAATTCTCCTTCTATCATCACTAGAAATCTACTTGAAGAAAAATCAGATATGAGATGTAAAGAAAATGAAGAAAACATTAGAATTATGTGGAATGACATCAAATGGAGTAACATATGTATGATTGGAATTCCAGAACACGAGAGTGACAGGGAAATAAATCATTTTGAAGACTGTGGAAGCACTAGAAGAAAACTTCTCAGGTATTTTGAAGAAGGGGAAATCCATATTCAAGAAGCACAATGAACAGCAAACAGACTGGACCTAAAAAGAAAAACAGGTCAGCATATTTGCAATTACTTGCTATGCACCAGAAATCTGGATAATGATAAGGGATGATAGAAAGAGAATTGGTGCCTTTGAACTGTGATGCTGGAGAAGAGTATTAAATATATCATGGACTGCCAGGAGATCAAACAGGTTCTTCCTAGAGAGGGTTAGACCAGGTTGCTCCTTGGAGGCAAGCATTCTGAGGCTTCATCTGACATACTTTGGTCATGTTGCATGGAGGAACCAGTCTTTGGAGATGAACATCAAGCTTGGGAGGGTAGAGGGACAGCACAAGAGAGGAAAGACCCATTGGTGAGATAGATTAATTCAGTGACTGGGATAATGAGAGTAGGTGTGTCAGAGACAATAAGGTTGTCACAGGATAGAGCAGGATTCAGGGCTGTTGTACATAGAATCACTGAGTCATAAGCGACTCGACAACACATCATAACAATATTAACTTAAACTTATTATTAGGTCCTGGAGAGGGTGAAACAAATTTGCTCCTAAAAGGCAAAGATTTTGAAGCTCAGTTTCACATATTTGGGGCAGGTTGCAAAGGGAGGACTGGTCCTTGAAGAAGGACATAATTTTTGGAATGGTGGAGAGACAGAGCATGAGAGGAAGACCCTGGATGAGATGGATTGGTACAGTAACTTTGGTAATAGGGATAGAAGTGTCAGAGACAGGGAGATATGGTGGCCTAGACAGTGAGATTGGCTCAGGATAGGGCAGGGTTTAGAGCTTTTGTTCATAAGTAATAGGTGACTCTATGACATATAACAATAACAACAGTAGCAGGGGGATTAATAGTAAGAAGTTCACTGTCAACTCAATGGTCACCATCCTTTCCTCTAAGGAACACTCTAGTTGAATTTTATGTTTGTTCTTTTGGTAGTCCATGAGATAACCAGTACTCTTCTCTAACACCACAACTCAAAAGCACCAATTCTTCTTCTGTCTTACTTATTAATTATCCAGCTCTTAGATGCAGAGCAGGCGATTGAAAAGACCTTGGCCTGGATCAGTCATAGCTTCGTTTTTAAACTGACATCATTGTTCTCAGTACTTTGGAGAGGTCCCTGACAACCAACTCTTAATGCAATATGTCTTCTGATCCCTATTTTCTGCTTCCAAGGATGTTGACTGTGGATCTGAGAAAGATGAAATAATTGATAATTTTAATCTTTTTTTCTACCTATTATGATGCTGCCTATCAGTGATGAAGATTTTTGTTTTCTTGTTGTTGAGATATAATGCATACTGAACACAGGAGTCTTTTACCTTCTGTAGCAAGTGTCCAATGATGAAGATTTTTATTTTCTTGTTATTGAAATATAATCTATATAGAATATAATGGAGCTATAATTAAGTCTTTAATCTTCAGTAGCAAGTGCCTCAATTTCTCAATTTCAGCATGCAAGACCATGTCATCTGCATAGTACAGGTTGTTGATCAATCTTCCTCCAATTCCA
>NW_006399887.1:6472939-6486249 GCF_000299155.1 Elephantulus edwardii
GTTGTGCATAGGGTTGCTATGAGTCGGAAATGACTCGATGGCACATAACAACAACAACAATATATAATAATATCAATATTAAAAATGTGTGGCAGGTGACTTGACAGCACATAACAACAACAACAACAACATGTAGAAAGCAAGCCATATTGTTGGCAGATATGATGTCATTAACTGGAATCATTAGTGTTAATCAATATTATGTAATAAATTCTACAGAATATGTTAATTAAACATTAACTACTTTCAAGTATATCTAATGCGAGTGTAATACATGGAAGATTCGTGTTAGGATCTGGAGAAACAAGCAAAAGACATTTTCTCTTCTCTCAAAGAATATTATAAACCAGGTCATGACCACAGAACATACACATAAAATTTAAATAACGCCCAGTAGCATGTCTGAATGTCAAATATGTGGAACCTGCAGTAAATACTAGCAGTATCCGGAGGGAATGTTTGCCTTTTGGATAGGGTGGCCTTCTATCCCCAAGATTGTTTGGAACAATCTGGTTTATGCTTGTTGTTTCAGGACTATTATTTATAGTCCCAAATGTGTTCCAATTTAGACAATAAGCTATAAGGTCACCTTTCTCACACACGGTGTTAGAACAAAAGGACTTTTTGAAAGGTGAATTGTAGGCCACCATGTCTTAACGAAAGTGACAGACATGAATCAGAAATCTGGCATTTTGAAATGTGCCTTTTATCATTTCCTTAAATTTGCAGCCATGAATTTTTTTAATCCTACTGTCTGTCTGCATTCTAGAGGCCTAGGTGAAAACAAGTCCTATTTTACGAGAACAGAATGTTTCATTGATGTCTCAGTTCTCCTCCCAAAAGATGACAGTTCTAGCTCGGCAGCATTGTTCCAGCATGTGTGGCAGTGAGACAAGTGGTGTCATAAGCTACTTTGTCTTCACAGTTGCTAAAGCAATTACTTGCTAGGAGTTAAGATTAACAGGGGTAAATTATATAAAAAAGTCACGTACTTAACTTCTATTCACACAAAATAATTGCCTACTAAATTGACATTGGGTCACATTGAAATGATAATGTAAAAGAAAGTCTTTAGTGGACATATTTGAATGCTTATCAACACAGATGGAAAGGGAAAGCATTTGGCAAATGCTAATGCAAGATTTAACTGGATGTGCATAAAAATAGTTTTTAACTTTTTAGAGTATTATGATGATACAGTCCTTGGCAACTAATGGCCCCACTGTCTGATAGAATGTGCATCTGCTGTAGTCTCTGATAACTATCACCCTTTTCATTAGCACTTAGCCATGGCAACAACAAGATGTCTTTCAATAACAGCAGAATATTTAAACCAAAGAGAAATGGTTATACCTATGTATTTGATGGAGGAAAACAAGTGTATTGATGTCTATATGAGTAAAATTATACAAATTAAATATTTAATTTATATGTATGATTTCAAAATGAATGGACCCCATCTGTCAGACTACTAAGCTGTTGTTATATGTCATAGAGTCACCGCAGTTCATAGCAACCCTAAGTACAGTAGCTCTGAACCCTGCCTTATCCTAACTCACTAACTCCGGCCCACCTAAAGCCATTGTTCCAGTTGCCGTGTCAATCCGTCTCATTGTAATCTTACACTCCTGTGCTGTCCCTCCACTCTTTCAAGCATGATGCCCTTCTCCAAAAACCACATGCCCAGAGTATGAGACGGAGCTTCAAAATCCTTGCCTCCAAGAGGAAACTTGGTTTCATCCTCTCCAAGACAGACATATTTGTTCTCCTGGCCATCTATAGTATGTTCAATGCTCTTCTCCAGAACCTTAACTCAAAGGCATCACTTCTTCTGTCATCCTTAATCATTGTCCAGCTCTCTGATGCATAGCAAGTAACAGTTCTGAAGACCATTTGTTGATTCAGGCTCACCTTAATCTCAAGAAAGACATCATATTCTGGACTACTAAAACCTGTTTTATAATCACAACAAGTGAGTAAAAGTGTCTCACCTTTCTTTGGTACTTTCCATAATATAGTACCTGGAAATAAAATAAAAGTCATCGATTTTGACTCATAACAATTGGCTTAGCTTATACATAGTAGAACAGCTTCACGGTGTTTTCAATAACTGATAGTTTAAAAGTAGATTGCAAGATCTTGCGTTCAAGGTACCTACGGGTGTGCTTGAACTACCAAACTTTCAGTTAGCAGGTAGTGGGTTAACTGTTTACATCACCCAGTGACTTGACTTGGTGTGTGCTCTTGTTTGATATGTATTCAATTCTGACTCCTGGTAATCTACTGTGTGCAGAGTATAAATACCCCTTAGAATTTTCAAGATTGTGACCTTTCAGAAGCAGATTGCTTAGCTATCTCTTGAGGTACCTTTGGGTGGATTTGAGTCCCCAACTTTGATGACCAAATTATGCAACCAGGCAGAAATGAGTGGCAATTGAACTCTGAAATAGACTTCTAGAAATTTTACCTGTGAACATATTTGACTTTTGAACATGTATCTTTTTGGCCTATTATATAATCATCAAATGCACACCTAGGCACTGGTGGTGGTCGAGTCAGAATTGACTCCTAGCAGGCCCTCCCCTTCAGCAGGTTTTGAGAAGCAGTGTATTGCATGGAAGGAGATTGCCCGTCTTTCCTCTGCAGAGCAGCTGGTGGATTAAACAGCACATACTTGGGTTGGCAGCGCAACTCCTTACCCCTAAGCCATAGAGCTGCCTAGAAACTAGTTATCACACATTTAGTAGCAATAGTGAAAAGTGATTAGTGGAACATCAGCCATTGGAAATCTATTTCCAATTTTGCCTTTCAAACTATCAGAAAATTATGATCTTACATTTTTCCATCAAGCCTATTAATGAGACAATCTCTAGATGTTTGCAAATTCTTTGTGTCAACAATAGACCAAGAAGATTAAAGCTGTTTATCTTTTAAGCACATATCAATTTTTTTGTCATTATTAATATTATTAACCATGTGTAGACTGAGATTCAGAACTTCAAGATTATCATGCCATCTTTGCTACTGTGTTATTGTTAGCAAATGATTTAATCTTTCTCATGGACAATGTAAGTAAAGTTGACAGTTTCTCTACGGATCACCATACTATAAACAAATCGTGTAGTGGTTGTTGTAAGGTGCTGTCAAGTTGAGTATGATTCATACGACCTTATGAAAAACCAATTGGAGTCCTGTCCTATTCTGTGTCATCACTACGCTCTCTGACACAAGTTGTTGTAATTAAGTGCTGTGGATGTAAGTATAACTCATAGCAACCCTATGAACAACAGACCTGAACCTTGTTTTATCTTGTGCCATCCTCATCATTGAGGATGCCACACTTGAGCTCATTGCTGCAGCCACTGTGTCAATCTATTTAATTGGCGTCTTCATCTCTTTCACTGATCCTCTGTATTAATATACATGATACCCTTTTCCAAGGAATAGCTTCTTCTAGCAGCATGTCAAAATTATAAATAAAGGATCAAACTTTGCCATCTTTGCTGCCAAGGAGAACTATGGCTTCATGGTTTTCCCAAAACATGTCTATTTCTTCTTTTGGCAGTCCATGAACTATTACAAAATTCAAAGACATCAATTCTTCTTATGTCATCCTTATTCAATGTCCAGCTCTGAACATTGAGTGAATAACAAGAGATAGGAAGATATATGTGTGATGTCTTTCAGTAATTATTGAAGAAATTGGAACAGAGGTACATACTTCAAATGCATAAATGGTAATTAGTTTTAAAGGACTTAGAAAAGATTGGAATATCATTTTCATATTAACAGTTTTCTAGCTTTTAACTTTATTCATTAGAAACTCAAAATATTTAAAGATTACATTTTAGCAAGGAACAAAATAAGCATTGGTGAAGAAATTAGACTTGAAAAGAGAAGGATTATTTACATTTTTATATTTGTCTGTTGATAAACTCATTATAACCATGAAGTAACATGAAAAATATTCTAGTATGAATTTGGAGGCTAACTTTCTAGTTTAACAGAATATCACGAATAAATATAGCAGAAAATTGCCAAATATCTGCATCACTGTGTGTTATGGCATATTACATAAAAATAGCTCTTGGCCTTTTTTTTTGAGTCTCAAACCTCTTTTGAGCATCTGTTTCATCACTGACTGGTGGATTAATCGAGATTATGCTTTGTTACAAACAACTACCAAATCTCTTGGGTTTATAACATATAACATTTACTTCTTTTTAAGTCCCATAAAGCCTTTATTTAGATCTAGTTTTATTCCAGAGGAGAAGGACCAGAAGTATGTACTGTTAAATATACATCAACATATATTATATATTTTCATTTTAAGATCTAAGCTGTCCTTATCTGAGATAAATTGGTCTCATAGCAAAAACAATAACAACAACAAAACCCAAGCCAAACCAATTAAAAAACAAAAAAACCCTAAAATTAAAAAAAAACACAACGCCCCCAAAACCCAAACAAACCCAAACCAGAAGAAAACCAGAGTCATTCACCACATCATTCACCTATCATATTGTCCAGGCTATATCAAATGAAGAAGCCTAATATCAGGATGCTGGTTGAAAGTAAAGAATACCAAAAGAGTATCTATTTATGCTTTATTGACTATGCAAAGACATTTGGCTATGTGGATCATGACAGGTTATGGCTAAACTTGAAAAGAATGGGAATCCCAGAGGACTTAATAGTGTTATGTGAAACATATACCTAGACCAAGAGGCTGTTGAGTGAAAACAGCAAGAGAACACTGTTGTTAGGCATCATTGAGTCAAGTATGACCCATGAAAACCATATGAACAGCATATCTGAACCCTGTCCTATCCTGTCCCATGCTCACACTTCCTGACATATTAGAGCTCATTGCAGCAGTCACTGTGTCAATTTACCTGAACCAGGGTCTTCCTCTCCTTCGCTGAAACTCTACCTTTCTGGGTATCATGTTCCTCTCCAGGGAATAGCCTCTCGTAGCAACATGCCCAAAGTATGTGAGGTGAAGCCTCATCATCTTTGCCTCCAAAGAGCACTCTGGCTGAACCTTCTCCAAAATGTATTTGTTTGTTTGTTTGGCATTCCATGGCATGCTCAGTACTCTTCTCTATCACTATAGCTCAAAGACACCAATTCTGCTTTCATTATCCAGCTCTAGATGCATAGCAAATGATCAGAAAAACCATAGACTGGATCAGATGCACCCTAGTCCTTAAAATGACATCATTACTCCTAAGTAATTTGGAGAGATCCTTAACTGCAGACTTTCCCAGTGAAATTGTTGCTGTTATATGCCCTTGAGTCACTTGTGACTCACAGCAACCCTATTTGCAACAGCTCTGAAGCCTGCCCTGTCCTGAGCCAGTCTCACTGACTCCAACACACCTGCCTCAGTTACTGTATGAATCCACCTAATCTGGGATCTTCCTCTCCTACACTCTCCCTCCACCCTTCCAAGTATGATGTCCTTCTCCAAGGACCTGTTTCTCCTGGCCACATGCCCAAAGTATGTGAGACTGAGCTTCAAAATCCTAGCCTCCAAGGAGAAACTTGGTTTCACCCTCTCCAAGACAGACCTATTTGTTTTCTCCAGCTCCTTAACTCAAAGGTATCATTTTTTCTTCTGTAAAGAATTAGATACACTGGACCAATTGGCAGCATCAGGATGGATGGTGAAGAGATTGAGATTGTTCACAGCTTTAGTTTGCTTGGCTCCACAGTCAACAGTCTTGGAACCAGTAGCCAGGAAATTAAAAGACATATTGTGATGGGAAAGTCTACTGTAAGGGACCTTTCCAAAGTTCTGAAGAGCAATGATGTCTCTCTGGAGATTAAGGTGCATCTGATACAGGCCATGGTCTTTGCAATCACTTGTTATGCATCAGAGAGTTGGACAATGACTAGGAAGGATAGAAGGAGAATTGATGCCTTTGAGCTGTGGTGCTGGAGAAGAGTATTGAGGGTACCATGGACTACTAGGAAACAAAACAAATTCATCCTGGGTTAAACCAGGCAGCTCCCTGTAGTCAAGGAATCTGAGGCTTCATCTAACATACTTTGGACATGTTGTAAGGAGGGACTAGTCCTTGGAGAGGGACATCATGCTTGGTAGGGTGGAAGGACAACGCAGGAGGGGAAGACCCTCTATGAGGTGGATTAATTCAGTGACTGGAGTCATTGGGATGGGTGTGTCATAGACAGTGAGATTGGCACAGGACAGAGCAGAGTTTAGGGCTGTTGTACATAGGGTTGCTATGAGTCGCAAGAACAAACAAAGAATTAGAGTCTGAAAATCAAAAGGGCTGAACTCACTTGACATTTCTTAAACTAAAGGAACAGAAGAACAAATTCCTAGTGCATGTGTCTCCTGATTTTCTAACTGCTAGCGTCAAGGGTATTAGTTGTAGATCCAAATAAGATGAAATTCTTGCCAGTTTCAATCTTTTCTGCATCTTATCATGATGTTGCATATCCATCCAGTGGTAAGTATCTTTAGGGTTTTTGACATTGAGATGCAATCAGTAGTTAAGGCTATATATTCTTTTATCTGCAACAAATGCTTTAAGTCTTCCTCACTTTTTGCAATCAAGGTTATGTCATCTGCATAATGAGGGTTATTGATGAGTCTCCCTCATCCTGATGGCACTTTCTTCTTCATAGAGTCCAGCTTCTTAAATATAATTTGCTCAGTGTACAGACTGAATAGGGATGGAAAGAGAATAGAATCTAACACTCCCTTCTTAATTTTAAACCGTGTAGTGTTCCCTTTCTGTGTTCATTCAACAGCCTCCTACTCCAGGTATAGGTTTCACATAAGCACAATTAAATGCTCTGGATTTCCATTCTTCCTAATGTTGGCTATAACATGTTATGATCCACACATTCAAATGCCTTTGCATAGTCAATGAAGCATAGACAGCTTTCTAATATTCTTTACTTTCAGCCAGGACCCATCTGATATCAGAAATGATATCAATGTTGCCACAGCCTTTTCTAAATTCTGCTTGAACTTCAGGCAGTTCCGTATCCATGTACTGGTCTAGGCATTTTTTAATAATCTTCAGCAGAATTTTGTTTTCATGTGATATTAATAATATTGTTCAATAGTTTCCACATTTATTTGGATCACCTTTCTTTGGAATGAGAACAAATATGGACCTCTTCCTATCTATTGCCCAGACAACTGTCCTCCAAATTTCCTGGTATAGACTGGGTTGCATCTGTTAATTGAAACAAGTCAATTAGAATCCCATTGATTCCTGGGGCTCCATTTTTTTTTTTGGCTATTGCCTTCAATAAAGCTTCCACTTATTTGCCACTGGCTCATGCTCATGTGATAGTTCCTGAAATTTTTCCGTGTCAGTCAGTTGTTTTTGGTCAGTGTATTCATTCCATCTTTTTTTGAAGTTTTCTAGGTCACTCAATATATTGCCCATAGCATCTTCCAATATTGCAGCTGGATGCTTAATTTTTTTTATCCAGTTCTCTTAGCTTCACAAGTGCTGGATGAGTAATTTCCTTTTTATTCTCCAGTTCCAGCTCTCTGAACATTTCATTACAATAATTTAATTTGTCTTTTCAAGCTGTCCTTCGAAATCTTCTGTTTAGCTCTTTTACTTCAGCATTTTTTTCCGTTTGTTTTGGCTTCTTGATGCTCTAGTTCAATTTATTTTTCTTCTTCTTTTACATATGTCTCCATTCTCACCTCCATTTTATTTTAAATTTTCCTTTTGTTCTTTTTATTTTAATGAATGTTTACATATAAGTTGGATTTTCTCTCATTAACTGTTACACATTTTCCTCTCTGACTCCTTCCAGTTCACTTTTAAAAAAAATATTCAGGACTGACATCTGGTGTAATTTTTCAGTCTCTTCTGACATCCATATCTGTTTTAAATGTCTCCTCCATCTTTGAAATGGCATTTCCCTGACTTCATGGATGATATCCTTGATTTCATCTCACAATTCTTCTGAGTTTCAGTATAGATTGCATTTGAATGTCAAGAAAACAAAGATATTTACCACTGGATGGATAGGCAATATCTTGATAGTTGAAGAAGAGATTGAAACTGTCAAGAGTTTCATCTTACTTGAATCCACAATCAATACTCTTCAGACCATAAATCGGGAAATAAGGGAATGTACTGCACTGGGAAAGTTTGCAATTAAGGATCTCTACAAATTATTGAGGAGTAATGATGTAAGTCTGAGGACTAAGGTGAGTCTGATTCAAGCCATGGTCTTTCAGATCACTTGCTATGCATCTGAGAGCTAGACAATGAATGAGGATATTAGAATAATTGATTTGTCCCTTTGAGCTGTGGTATTGGAGAAGAGTACTGAATAACCCATGGACTGCCAAAAGAACAAATATGTCTTGAAGAAAATGCAGCCAGAATGCTCTTTGGAGGCAAAGATGATAAAGCTCTGCCTTACATACTTTGGTCATGTTACCAGAAGAGGCTGGTGCTTGGAGAAGTACATGATCCTCAGAAGACAGAGGGTTTGTGAAGGAGAGGAAGACACTCAACCAAGTGGATTGACACAATGACTGTTGCAATGGCCTCTAGTGTGTCCATAGTATGAATATGGCACAGTGTAAGACAGGATTCAGATCTGTAGTTGATAGGGTCACTGTGAGTAGTACTCAACTTGACAGCACCTAACAGCAATAACAACATTATCCGATCAGGGATAAGTACTCTTCTCATATAATTATTTTGTTATGGAGTGGTGGTGGAAATGTTTGGGGGCAACCTACCATCTTTATGAGAAAATATAACTGTCAGTATATATTCAAACTTTGAGGATTCTAAGCTGTAAATGACTATTCCTACACAAATAGCCAAAAACTAGGAAGTACTTTTTTTCATAAATCAAAATGTCTGGAAAATTATCTTTAAAAATTACAACAGAAAGGAATTTACAAAAGCAATGTTTTTCCCCACAATGTACTGAATTACTTTATAAACATTTTCACAAAGTTATTGATTTTCTATTGGCAAATTGAGATACACGGAGGAATAGCATAACATTAGGACTACTTGAGGACATTTTTGAGTAACAATAATATCTTACAATTAACCTCAGAAAAGAATTAACTATTTGATTAATATTCTTTTTCTTATAAACATGAGCAAGTGGTGCACTGTTTAGCAAGCCAATCCAATCTCTCAAATAGAACTTGAATTAACTATAGTGTTCTATGATTTAAAAATTTGAAAAGTGAGCTAGTTTTTTAAAATAAATTAT
This sequence comes from Elephantulus edwardii, assembly GCF_000299155.1. Taxonomy (NCBI): domain Eukaryota; kingdom Metazoa; phylum Chordata; class Mammalia; order Macroscelidea; family Macroscelididae; genus Elephantulus; species Elephantulus edwardii. Next base: position 6,482,189 of record NW_006399887.1, read on the forward strand.
ACTGTGATGTTTGAAATGCAGAAGTGGGCTAAGCCTTCAACTACTAACCAATATGTTAGCAGTTTAAACTTACCAAGTAGTATCACCAGTTGTCATTAAATGCTGTTGACTATGACTCATAGTGACCTTTGAACAAAGTGTCTGAACCCTATCTTATTCTGTATCATAATTATTATCCTGATATACTTGAGCCTATACCTTCAGGTATCTTGCTGAGGGTTTTCCTCTTTCACTGACCATCCACCTTTCTGAGCATGAAGTACCTCTTCAAGGAAAAGCCTCTCCTAGTAGATCCAAAAAGAATTTCAAGAAGCAACCTATGATCAAGAGGCAATAGTGAGGAAGGAGGAAGTTCAGGCTGCTCTGAAGGACTTGGCAAAAAATAAAGCCCAGGAATTGATGGAATACCAATTGACATATTTCAGCGAACAGATGCTGCCCTGAATGTGCTCACCAAGTTCTGTCAAGAAAACCTATGGACAATTACTTGGTCAACTGAGTGGAAGAAATCCATATTTATTCCCATTCCAAAAAAAGGATACTCAACAGGGTGTGAAAATTATCAAACACTATCACTAGCAAAATCCTACTGAAGATTATCCAGAAATGACTGGAACAGTACATTGACAGAGAACTACCAGAAATACAAGCTGAGTTTAGAAGAGGTCATGCCACTAGAGCTATTATTGCCAATGTCAGATGGATCATGGCAGAAAACAAAGAGTACCGTGTGGATCACAACAAATTGTGACCAATCTTGACGAAAATGGGAAACCCACAACACTTGATTGTGCTTATGTGAATCCAAAAACGATTAGAACAGCACATCAGCAGAGAATTGCCGGAAGTCCAGGCTGGGTTTAGAAGGGGTCGTGCTACTAGGGATATTGTTGCTCATGTTAGATGGATCTTAGCTGTAAGCAGAGAATACCAGAAGAATGTCTATCTGTGTTTCATTGATTATGCAAAGGCATTTGACTGTGTAGATCATAACAAACTGTGGCTGACTCTGAGAAGAATGGGAATCCCAGAACATTTAATTGTGCTAATGCGAAACCTATACTTGGACCAAGAGGCAGTCGTCAGAACAGAGCAGGGTAGTACTGCATGGTTCAAAATTGGGAAGGGTGTACGCCAAAGATGCATCCTGTCTCCATACCTTTTCAACAGAGCAGATTATCCGAGAGGCTGGGCTCTATGAGCAGAATTGTGGCATCAGGATTGGTGGAAGATCTATTACCAATCTGCGTTATGCAGATGACACAGCCCTGCTTGCTGAAACTGAGGAGGACCTCATGCACTTGCTGCGAAGGGTCAAGGACTGCAGCCTTCAGCATGGACTGAGGCTCAATGTCAAGAAGACAAAGATTCTCACCACTGGACCAATTGGCAGTGTCAGGATGGATGGCGAAGAGATTGAGATTGTTCACAGCTTCAGTTTGCTCGGCTCCACAGTCGACACTCTTGGCACCAGCAGTCAGGAAATAAAAAAGTGTATTGCAATGGGAAAATCTGCTGTTAGGGACCTCTCTAAAGTACTCAGGAGCAACGGTGTCTCTCTGGAGACTAAGGTGCACCTGATACAGGCCATGGTCTTTGCAATCACTTGTCATGCATCAGAGAGTTGGACAATGACTAGAGAGGACAGAAGGAGAGTTGATGCCTTTGAGCTGTGGTGCTGGAGAAGAGTACTGAATGTACCATGGACTGCCAGGAAAGCAAACAGATTGATCTTGGAGAGGATTTAACCAAGCTACTCCTTGGAGGCAAGGATTCTGGGGCTTCATCTGACATACTTTGGACCTGTTGCCAGGAGGGACGGGTCCTTGGAGAGGGTCATCATGCTTGGGAGATTGGAGGGACAGTGCAGGAGGGGAAGACCCTCTATGAGGTGGATTGATTCTGTGACTGGAGTAATCGGGATGGGTGTGTCAGAGGCAGTGCGGTTGGCGCAGGATAGAGCAGAGTTTAGGGCTGTTGTGCATAGGGTCGCTATGAGTCGCAAACGACTCAACGGCACATAACAACAACAACATAGTTGGACCAGGAAGCAGAATAGAACAGGGAAACACTGCATGGTTCAAAATCAGGAATGGAGTGCCATCAGAGATGTGTCCTGTCTCCATACCTTTTCAATGTATATGCAAAACAGATCATTTGGGAAGCTAGGATTTATGAGCAGGAATATGGCATCAGGATTGAAGGAAGACTAATCAACAATCTACGTTATGCAGATGACATAGTCTTGCTGGCTGCAAGTGAAGAGGATCTGAAATGATTGCTGCAGAAGATCAAGTAGTCTTCAGTATGGCTTGAAGCTCCACATCATGAAGACAAGGATTCTCACCACTGGGCCAATTGGCAGCACTATGATGGATGTACAAGAGATTGAGGCTGTTAACAATTACATCTTGCTCAGATCCACAATCAACACTCTTAATGCCAGCAGTCAGGAAATCGAAAGAATTGCACTGGGAAAATCTGTTGTTAGGGATCTCTCTAGAGTACTGAAAAGCAACTCTGTCAGTCTAGAGACTAAGGTGCACCTAATCCAGGCCATGGTCTTCTCAATTACTTGCTATACATAAAAGAGCTGGACAATGACTAAGGATGTCAAAAGAAGAATTGATTTCTTAGAGTTATGGTGATTGAGAAGAGTCTTGAACATACCATGGACTGCCAGAAAACAAATAGGTCTGTCCTGGAGAGGGTGAAAGCAAGCTTCTCCTTAGAGGCAAGGATTTTGAAGCTCTGTCTCATATATTATTGGGCATTTGGCCAGAAAAGACCAGTCCTTGGAGAAGGACATCATGCTTGGAAGGGTGGAGGGACAACATAGGAGAAGAAGGGCCCAGATGAGATGGATTGATATAGTAACTGAGGCAATGGAGTGTCAGAATTAGTGACACTGGTTCAGAACAGGGCTGGGTTCAGAGCTACTGTACATGGGGTCTCTATGGGTCACAGGGAATTCAATGGCACAACAACAACACAACAACAGCAACATGTCCAAACTATGTGAGACAATGCTTTGCCATACTTGTCTGCAACTGGTTGCCCTTTTTCTAAGACATATCCTTTTGTTCTTTTGGCATTCCATGGGGTATTCAGTACTCTTTTCCCAGTTTCACTAGAGAAAGACCCAGAGATATGCTTCCTTTATGATTATAGCCTAGAAAACTCTATGGATCAGTTCAATTTAGCCATATGAGGTTCATATGAGTTGACAACTCATATGGTTGCCATGGAATGACATGGTGGTGCGAACAGTTAACGCACTCCACTGCTAACCACTAAATGGGAGGCTCAAGTTTATCCAGAGGCACCTAAGAAGAAAGGTGTGATGATTTATGCCCAAAAAGCCAGTCACTGAAATCCAAGTTCTTCTCTGATCCTGTAAAGTTCTACTCTGATACACGAATAAATAACCTGTGTTCAAAGTTCTGTTGACAACACAGTGTGTTGGAACTGATTCCATTGTAACAAGTGATAACGATATGGAAAGAGATTAAATAATTATACCCAGTAAGGAGAAAAAACACAAAATAAAACAAAAAGAAAGAAACTAATTTAGGTATTCAGTACTAAGGAATTTTGCCAACAGATGTCAAGGTTAAAGTAAAAACTTTAAATGTCTAAACAAGAAGTGTCTAGAAGATACCAGACTATTCCTCTCTATGTGGTAGAAGTTACCAACTAGATTTACTGGTTTCTTTTTAAATTTATATCTACATTATGCAGTACAAATGGAAAAATTACTATTTTGAAGATGAAAAGGTCAAATTAGACAGACATAAAAAAAGAAGGCTGACTCTGGCTTGATATTATCATTCGTTTATCAACCTCTGTGACATTATTGTGTTCTTATTTTTTTCTTTTCCATTTTTCAATTTGAGGAAAAGTTTGAAAATTATATTGGTTTTTAATCCTATCATTCATATTTATACACATTCTTATAACATTGCAATTATGCTTTATGCATCATAACAATTAGTTAAACCAAATAATATAATTAATTATAATGTCTCATTAATACATTTTACATTCCCTTTACCTTTACC
>NW_006399887.1:6487134-6488790 GCF_000299155.1 Elephantulus edwardii
CAACCTCACAATCTCTGACACTCTTGAGCCCATTGCTGCAGTCACTGTGTCATCCTACCTGGTCAATGGTCTTCCTCTCCTACACCATTCCTCTATCTTTTCAAGAATGATATACTTATCCAACGAATAACATCTCCTAGCAACATGTCCAAAATATGCAAGATGAAATTTGCCATTCTCGCATTGAAGTAGCAATCTGGCTTGACCTTCTCCAAGAAATATCTTCTTGTTCTTTTGGCAACCTAGGGGTTATTCAATACTCTTCTCCAACACCAAAAACTTAAAGGCACTAATTTTTCTACTGCTCTTATTTATTGTTCAGCTTTCAGATCCACAGCATGTAATTGAAAAGTCTGAATCAGGCACCAGTTAGTCCTCAAAGAGACATCATTACTTCTCAGTAATTTGGAGAACTCCCTGACTTCAGACTTTCTCTTCACAACATACCTTATGATCATCTGACTGCTGGTGCTAAGTGCATTGATTGTAGATCTAAAGTTAGATGAAGTCATTGACAGTTTGAATCTTTCCTCTCTCTATTAGGATGTAGACAATAGGCCTGATGGTGAGAATTACTATTTTCTTGATGTTGAGATGCAATCCATATTGAAAGCTGCAATACATGTTCTTCTGCAGCAAATATTTCAAGTCCTCCTCACTTTTAGCAAGTAACGTTGTTTGATCTTTGTATCCAAGATTATTAATCCTAATGTCACATTCTTCTTCAAAGAGTCCAGCTTCTTGAATAATCTGTCCAGCATACAGATTGATCAGGTATGACGAAAGGATATAATTCTGACGTATGCCTTTCTTAGTTTCAAATCATGCCATATTTCCTTGCTCTGTTTAGACAACAGCTTATTGGTTTAGGTACAGGTTTTGCATGAGCATGATTAAATGTTCTGGGATTCCCATTTTTCTCAATGGTAACCAAAATTTGTATTATCCACACAGTCAAATGCCTTTGTATAGTCAAGAACACAAATAGACATTCTTATGTTATTCTTTCAGGCAAGATAAATCTGATACTGGCAATGATATGCCTGGTGCCAAGTACTGAATAGCAACGATGTCAGTCTGGAGACTAAGGTGTGCCCAATACAGGCCATGGTCTTTGCAATCACTTGTTATGCTTCAGAGAGCTAGACAATGACTAGGGAGGATAGAAGGAGAATTGATGCCTTTGAGCTGTGGTACAGGAGAAGAGTGAATATATGATGGACTGCTAGGAAAACAAACAAGTTCACCCTGGAGAGTGTGAAGTCAAGCTGCTTCTTGGAGGCAAGAATTCTGAAGCTTTGTCTGACATACTTTAGACACATTGCAAGGCAGGATCAGTCCTTGGAGATGGATGTTATGCTTGGGAGGGTGGAGGGACAGCCTAGGAGAGAAAGAATCTTGATGAGGTGGATTGATTCAGTGACTGGTGTAATGGGGATAGGTGTGTCTGAGACAGTAAGATTGGCACGGGATAGAGCAGGGCTTAGGACTCTTGTGCATATGGTCACTAATGAGTCACAGGTGATGAGACAGCACATAACAACAACAACAACAGCCTTTTCTGAATCCTGCTTGACCTTCTGGCCCTGTTTATGTACTGTTCTATACATCTATGTGGTTGTATTTTGTTGGTCTTTCTTTTTTTTTTTTAATTTG
>NW_006399887.1:6490124-6492609 GCF_000299155.1 Elephantulus edwardii
TTTTTGTTTTTCAGAAGTGTTTTGCTTTTTCAGTCTCTTGATTTTCCAACTAAACTTGACAATTTCCCTTTCAATCTCGTTGAAAAATGAATTTGGTATCTGTCTTATGATTGCATCGAACATGTAGATTGCTTTTGGTAGGATTGTCATCTTCACAATATTGTGTTTTCACATCCATGAACATGCCACATTTTTCCATTTCTTTATGTCTTTTATTGTGTCTTGCAGAAATGTTCTGTAGTTTTCTTTGTATATTTTTTATCTCTAGTTAGGTTTACTCTTAAGTGTCTTAATTTGTAGTTGGCTATTGTAAATGGTATTACCTTCATAGTTTCTGTCTCTGAGTTCTATTAGTTACTCTAGAGGAATCCCACTGAATTTTGGATATTGTTCTCATATCTTGCCACTGTACTAAACTGACCTACTAGCTCCAACAGTTTTTTTATTAGACATCTTTGAAAGATTTTTAGCCGAAGTATGCTTAGATGTGATATTAATGATATTGTTTAATAATTTTGAGATCATTGGGATGTCTTTCTTGGGAATGATAACACATATGGATATCATCCCATAAATTTTCCTGTCAGCTCTCCTACAAATTCCCTGGCACAGACTTATGAGCACATCCAGGGTTGCATGTATACGAGGTTTTAGTAGCACTCTCAAGTGAAGACAGCTTTTAGAAGGATTTACTATCCACTTCTGAAATAGCAGGCTTGTGAAAACCCCATAAAAAATAGAGAAACATGGATAGTTATAATATTAGAGGTAAATCCCATCTAAATGAAGATAAAGAGCTGCAAATATCCTTAAATAGTTGGAACACAGAATGTACAAAGTTTAAATATTGGAAAATCAGAAGTTGTGGAAAGTGAAATGGAATGCATGAACACCGACATACTATGTGTTAGTAAGATGGGATGGACTGGCTGTAGCCACTTTGAAACAGATAAACTCATTATACACTATGCTGGGAATGGAAAATAGTGGAAGACGGTGTTGCATTCACAGTTTAAAGGCCAATTTCAAGTTCTATCCTGAAGTAAAATGTTGGGTATGATTGGAAATTATTCAATATATGCACCAACAGCTAAAACCAATACAGAAGATACTTTTCTAAGCTTTTAATAATATTGTTTTTCAGAGCTTAATACACTCTGTTGGCAGAGTTTATTATAAGAAGTTGTATTATTAATCCAAAGACCACACCTTCCTGTTGGTTCAAGCATACCAGTAACTCTACAGAAGAAAGGTAGATAATCTCCTCTTTTGTCTTTTAAATCTTATAAGCCTGTTGAAGGGTCAGCTATGAGTTGGTTCCAACTCAAGAGCAATGAGTGAGATACTGTAATAGTCTTTGTGACTGACTGATTTTTCTTTACATAGTTTTCTTCAATATACATGACCAAAACAGTTTTTAAGAAGAAAGAATGTTTGTATTAACTTCTTGCTGCTGTTGTTGTGTGCTGTTGAGTGGAAGCCAACACACAGCTGACCCTTCAGAGGTTTTCAGAAGCAACACATTTCACAGGAGGATATTACCCATTCTTTTCCTCCTGTGGAGCAGCCACGTTACTTATTTACTTTATTTTAATTTCAGCACAGCTTCTTATCAGTAGGTCACCTCTTTGGTGGCTAATTGCAAGGATTTCCCAGACTACTTCTATCACTAGGAATACGTGTCTTACAATGTCTCTGTTTATTTTTCTTCTTCCTTTCTTCTTTTCTTCTGTTTTTCCTTAAAATAGAAACTGCAGATAAAAACACATTTTTTCCCTCACTGAGTTATTCTGTTGTTCTGGCGTAATTTAACCAGATAGTTTTAAAGGCAGTCTTTAAAGACTCTTTTGTTTAAACATCAGAATATTCTCTTTTATTCTAGTTTTACAAAGGAATATGTTTTCCTTAAATAATTAATTTTAGAAATCTATTTTAGACTTCTACTTTCTTAAATATTGAATCTTAACTTACATGTTAAATGTTTAATTGTAGAGTAATTTTAATTAGCTATTTAAAGTAATGAACACTTCAAATAATTTCTAAGGTATATTTTATCTTTTGAGAATGAAAAGTCTTCAATGTAGACTATGAGGATACTCAGTACCTTAGGAATATATCTTGTTTAATGGACTCAGTAGGATTATATATTATATAAAATAAAAGCACAATGTAAAATATGTTAGGGAGTACTGGTGGCCTACTGGCAAGAAGCTGTGCTGCAATTCTGAACGTACGCAGTTTGAATCTACCAACTGTTCCACTGGAGAAATAACGAGGAATCTCCTCCTGTTCAGTTAAATGCCTCTGAAAACTTGCTGGATGGTCAGGTATGGGTCAGCTCTGACTCAATGTCACATAACCACAACAAATGTCAAATGGAGTTAGTTTTTCTTCTCTTATATAATTTACATAGAACCCTTATACAAGTAACCCAAGTTAAGTATTTTTAGGAAGAGGATCATTTATGTAACTATAAGAAGCATCA
>NW_006399887.1:6507632-6508786 GCF_000299155.1 Elephantulus edwardii
TGATGTCTTTGATATCATCCCACACGTGCTCTTTCATTCATCGTCCAATGCAGAGATCATGAAATGTACTCTTGAGATGATTTTTCACTTAAGATGATAAAAACTCCGGATAATGTTTGGCTCTTTTGGATTCATCATTTACATTTTCCTCACCTCTAACTAAAGAAAGTTAAATCATATCCAAAGGAATCAAAACTTGACCTTGAGTCTATCTTCCATGAATTTAAAATCCAACTCAGGAATAGATTTGAGACCTTGAACACTATGAACGAAGACCAGATAAGCTGAGGGAACATATAAAGAATATCGTTCATGAAGAATGCAAAATGTCATTACTAAGAAGGAAGAAGAAGAAGAAGAAGAAGAAACCAAAATGAATGTCAGAAGAGACTCTAAATATTACACTAGAGTTCTGAGAAGCCAAAGCAAAGGTAAGAATTCAAGAAGTTAAGGAACCAAATAGGAAATTTTGAAGAGACAAGGCAAAATATTATAATGAAGTGTGCAAGGAGCTGGTGTGAAAAAATCAAAAGGACCGAATTAATTAAGCATTTCTTAAGCTGAAGGGACTAAAAAGTAAATTCAAGCCATGAGTTGCAATGCTTACGAATGCTATGGGCAGAATATTGAATGATTCAAGAATCATTAAAAGCAGATAGAAGTGGTATACAGAGTCACTATTCCAAAAAGAATTGACTGACACAGAAGAATTTCAAGAAACAACATATGAACATGAGGTAATGGTGATGAAGGAGGAAGTTCAGGCTTCTCTGAAGGTCTTGGCAAAAAAATAAAGCCCCAGGAATTGATGGAATACCAATTGATATATTTCAGCAAACAGATGTTGCCCTGCATGTGCTCACCAAATTGTGCCAAGAAATCTGGGGGACAGCTACTTGCCCAATTGACTGGAAGAGACTCATATTTATTCCCACTTAAAAAAAAAAAGAAGGTGACCCAACAGAGTTGGAAATTATCAAACAATATCACTCATATCACACACTAGCAAAATCCTGCTGAAGATTATTCATAAAAGATTTCAACAGTACATTGACAAAGAATTGTTAGAAATACAGGCTGAGTTTAGAAGAGGTCATGGCACTAGGAACATTATTGCCAATGTCAGATGTATGTTGGCAGAAAGCAGAGAGTAC
>NW_006399887.1:6509446-6510511 GCF_000299155.1 Elephantulus edwardii
GTTCTGGAGAAGAGTCTTGAACATACCACGGATTGCCAAGAAAACAAATAGGTCTGTCTTGGAGAGGGTGAAACCAAGTCTCTCCTTGAAGGCTAGGATTTTGAAGCTCTGCCCCACTTACTTTGGGCACATGGCCAGGAGAGATCAGTCCTTGGAGAAGGACATCTTGCTCAGAAGGTGACTCAACCAATAAATAACATTCTATGGTTCAGGTTTGGAAGAAGAGATGGCATTTACTTCCTAAACAACATGCCTCTGGAAACTCTATGAACTTTGATAAATATAGATAGTTGTAGAGGGGCTTCAGGCCTTTTGTTCAGAGGGTCACTATAAGTCGTGTTCGATTCTAAGGCAATCATCATCAACAACAATTTGAACTTCAGCAATTAATGGTTTATTTTACAATTAACATATATTCTTATTTTGACTGATGATATTGAGTTTCTCTGCTGGCTTTTTACACAAATGAAATAAATATTTATATCTATATGTTGTATGATTATGCATCTTTTTTCCCAATTAGTGATCTTATGCAGTATTACTCCTTCTGTGACTTAATTCTTTAACTAAATATAATCCTATCTTATTCTTACCCATCCTAGTGGTAAGGAGCTACAATGCCAATTCAAAGGTACATTATTCAAATCTATCATCTTCTCCACTGGAAAAAGATGAGCAATACCCTCTAGTGCAATTTATTGTCTCTGAAAGTCAAATGGAGGGTGAGCTATGGATCTGTTCCAACTCAATAGTACCTAATAATAATAATAGCAATGCTATCTAAACTCTACTATATTGTCTCATATTTTACAAGTATTTTGTTGTTCTTTAGTGCTACCTTGTAGTGTGACTATACCAGTTTTATCTATCCATTCACATATATACATATACATACATACACACACATATGTTGTTGATATGTGCGGTCGAGTCATCTGCGACTTCTAGAGACCCTATGTACAACAGCCCTAAACCTTGCTCTATCCTGTGCCACTGTCTCTGACACACCTACCCCATTACCTTAGTCACTGAATCAATCCATCTCATTGAGGGTCTTCCTCTCTT
>NW_006399887.1:6510731-6522746 GCF_000299155.1 Elephantulus edwardii
CCCTTCTTTCATTCCTAGTCATTGTCCAGCTCTCTGATGCATAACAAGTGATTGCAAAGACCATGGCCTCTATCAGGCACACCATAGTCTCCAGATTTCAGAGAGGTCTCTGACAGCAGACTTTCCCAATGCAATATGTCTTTTCATTTCCTTGCTATTGGTGCAAAGTGTGTTGATTGTGGAGCCAAGCAAACTAAAACTGTTAACAATCTCAATCTCTTCACCATCTCTTATATGATTCTGCCAATCAGCCCAGTGATGAGAATCTTTGTTTTCTTGATATTGTGCTTCAATCCATAATGAATCTCTCTCTCTCTCACCTATCTATTTATTACATGCAAGAGTGGCATCCACTTCTTAAAAAACATGCCTCTGGAAACTCTATGAACTTTGATAAATGTCGATAGTTGTAGAAGAGCTTCAGGCCTTTTGTTCATAGGGTCGCTATGAGTTGTGCTTGACTCGAAGGCAATATATATATATTCAATATAGGAAGAATAAGGGGAAAGAAACAGAAAGCAGATGAAAGGGTGAAGGAACAGGAAGGATATGATGAGGACTTGAAGAGAAAGGGTGATAAAAGTTATATATCATGTACATAAATTGAACATAATGTATATGAATGATAATATGTACACTGATAAAGTCAGTTGTAAGATTTAATCTTTTCATTTAAAATGGAAAAAAGTTTATATCCATCAGATGATATCTGCATATATAGTTATGATTTACATTTCTTCTTTTATGATTTACATTTCTTTCAAAGGTATTTTCAGTGAATAAGTAATTGGTAACAAAACCCAATATCTGTGATCTCTAGACTCATTTCTATCACCAAAGCCAATTTTTCTGACCACCAATTACTCTTTCTTTTTTCCAACTTTTTTATTCCAATGACTGGTTATTAAGAATACATCTTGATTAAATGGTTGATCAATTTCAAGTTACAAAAAGTGTAAATCTTCAATTTCTTAATTTTGGCTTACATGGTTTGTACACATATTTAAATAACAGTCCATTAACAGATATTTCTTATATACAAATGGATATCATCCTGTTTCTACTTCTATTTCTATTATTCTATTTCTATTTCAGTACAAATCTTGAAATGCACTTTTTGATAGTGAATCTTGTTCTAGTCGTTTTCAGTTTGTCATCCTCAACGTAATAGACAATATCTGATTAAAAACGGACAATTCTTATTCTTTTCAGCTCTCGATTGCTCATTATTGTTGCTCTTATGAATCATTGCATCAGAATCAACTACAGCTGACCCTCCAGTGGTTTTCAAAACAGTAAATTGGATAGATTAGTCTAGCTTTCTTCCATGAAGAAGTTGATGGACTCGAACTGCGTACCTTTCATTTGGCAGTGCAACTCCTTAGCACTAGGCCATCAACACTCCTTTGCCACTGCCTAGAATGTTGACATTACTGCATTTCATTTTACGACTAGAATAGTTTATTCACTAGGATTAAATTCCTGGTATAGACTGGTGAGTACATCCAAGGCTGCATCTTTTAATTGAAACAAGTCAATTGGTATCCCATCAATTCCTGGGGCCTTAGTTTTTGCCAATGCCTTCAATGCAACTTCCACTTTCATTACTTGTTTATTGGCTCCTGTTCATATGGTACTTAACTGAAATTTTTCAGTGTCAATCAATTCTTTCTGGTACAGTGACTGTGTGTCTACCCTTCATCTTTTTCTGATGCTTTCTGGGTCATTCAATATATTTCCCATAGCATATTTCAACATTGCAATATGAGGCTTAAATTTGTTTTTCAGCTCTTTCAGCTTGAGAAATGTAGAGTGAGTTCATCACTTTTGATTCTCCAATTCCAGCTCTTTGCATAGGAAATTTGGAGGATGACTCTCTGGCCAACAGATTGGAAGAGGTCCATATATGTTCCTATTCCCAAGAAGGGTAATCCAACTGAATGTGGAAATTATCGAACCATATCATTGATATCACATGCAAGCAAAATACTGCTGAAGATAATTAAACAATGGCTGGAACAGTACATAGATAGGGAGTTTCCAGAAGTTCAAATAGAATTTAGAAGAGGCTATGGCATCAGAAATATCATTGCTGATGTCAAATGGATACTGGTTGAAAATAATGAAGAACAGTACAATGTCAATTTGTGCTTTAGTGACTATGCAAATGCATTTCACTGTGTGGATCATGACAAGTTGTGGCTGACATTGAGAAGAATGGGAATCCCAGAGCACTTCACTGTGCTCATGACCTATATACACCTGGAGCAGGAGGCTATGGTGTGATTGAACCAGGGGGGAACCGCATGGTTTGGAATTGGAAAGAGAGTTTGTCAGGGATGTATTCTATCTCCATACCTGTTCAATCTATATGCTGAGCAAATTATTCGAGATGCTGGACTCTATGAAGAGAACTATGACATCAAGATTGGAGGGAGACTCATCAATAACCTGTGTTATGCAGATGACACAACCTTCCTTGCTGAAAGTGAGGAAGATTTGAAGTACTTGTTGCAGAAGATCAAGAAATGCAACTTTCAGTGTGGATTGTGCCTCAGTATTATGAAAACAAAAACTCTTACCACTGGGGCAATAGACAATGTCATGATGAATGGAGGGCAGATTAGAACTGTCAACAGCTTCATCTTACTTGGATTCACAATTAATACCCTTGGTACAAGCAGTCAGGAAATAAGGAGATGCATTGCACTGTGAGAATCTGCAGTTAGTGATCTTTCAAAATTTTTGAGGAGTAGTGATATCAGTTTGAGGACTAAGGTACATCTGATTCAGGCCATAGTCTTCTGATTACTAGGTATGCATCTGAGACTTGGACAATGAATGAAAAAAAAACCCTAATGCCTTTGAGCTGTGATGTTGGAAAAGGGCACTGACATGGACAGCCAAGAAAATGAACAAATATGTCTTGAAGAGGGTGCAGCCGGAGTGTTCTTTGGAGGCAAGAGTGATGAGGCTTTGCCTCACATACTTTGGACATATTACTGTTGTTGTTGTTGTTAAGTGCCATCAAATTGCTGATGACTCATAGTGACCCTATGAACAAAAGACCTAAACACTTGCATAACTTTCCTTGTTTCTCTAAGTTCATAGAGTTTCCAGAGGCAAGCTATTTCAGAAGTGGATGTAACTCCTGCTTCCAAGCTTGTTTTAATGTGGGAACTCCATCAAACTCTGCCCACGTGGGTAACCATTATTGCATTTGACACATCAGTGTCACAGGTTTTAGCATCACAACAAACTCGAGTTACCTCTGTACAGCAAATTGACAGACCAGTGCTATACCACTTAGAAGAATGAACATATTGCTAAGAGGTGTTATTTCTTGCAGAGAGACGTGATGTTGGGAAGGGTGTTGGGTTGGCGAAGGAGAGGAAGACCCTCAATCAGGTGGATTGTCATGGTGACTCCTTCAATGGGTTCTTGTGTGTCAGGAAGTGTGAGGATACTACAGGATAGGAATAGGTTCAGATCTTTTGTTCATAGGGTTGGTACGAGTTGTACTTGGTTTGATGGCACAACAATAACATGATTAAATTATCTAAGAATTTGTGATTCTTCATATACTCAGCTTTCCAGTTGTTAATGGATGTTTGCAGTTTGCAACTGTTTCTCCTCATTTTGAGTTGTGCCATCTCAGAAGAAGAAGGTTCTTTCTTGGCTGAAAGCTTTACTCCATTGAAACTGTTTAAGGTAGATTCTATTTTGAGGAGGCAGCACTTCCCCAGTAGGCTGAGCCTTCCAACCAGAGGAGCTCATCTTCCAGCACCACATCAGACAATGTTCCACTGTTACAGTAGTTTCAGAGATTCTGTTATCTAGACTCAGATTGCCAGCCTTACTTCCTGTTCTGTCTAAGTCTAGAAGCTCACTGAAGCCTGTCCACTATGGATGACTCCTCTGGCATTTAAAGTACCTGTGTGCAGCAACATTCATGTCACCATAGATTTGGAAACAGTTAATAGGCAGTTGTGGACACTGTAGTGAAATAATTCTATGTCTTTTCTGTCTAAACATGACAGTAAGTACTAAGTTCTACCAAAGTGAACTCATCTCATCTTCCATCTGCCATACCCCTGTAGTTGTATATGGCATCCCACTTTTCCTTGTCTTTCACCTCCCCTCACTAGCCTCATCAATTTTTTAAGATCCTCACTGACTTCTTCCTGCCTGTCTAGACTCTTCTTTCATCTCACCATGGCCTCAGATTCTCTATGGCTGAACTGAGATTTTTGTGGGAAAAGGAGAAAGCACTTTGTTACTGGAAGTTCCTGCCTTATGTACCCTAGTTGTCAATGGGCCTTCAGTATATTATTTGGTGTGACCCTGAGAGGTCAGCCATTATAATCCCAATGAGGGACATGGGGTCCAGACCATTGGATGTGTCACCTAAGAATTCTCTCAAAGATGTTGAAACTGTGAAATGTCTGATAAATAGTCAATAAATGAAGAATAAGTTTGGATTTTAACATCCCTTACATTTCCAAATTCCTTAATTTATCTGCAAAACTATGTATATGTATGACAGTGTGTTGTTGTTGTGTACTACAGAATTGGAACTGACCCATAGCTGACCCTCTGGCAGGTTTTCAGAGGCAGTTAATTGCACAGGAGGAGATTGCCCTTCTTCTCCTGTGAGAATAGCTGGTGGATTCGAACTGTGTACTTTCCGGATTGCAGTGCAGCTTCTTACCACTAGGCCACAAGAGCTCCCTGGTATGACATTAAAAATGTGCAAAATAAAAGTTTTAGAGTTTATGTTCAGCATAAAAAGAATGTACTTGAAATAATTTTAATAAAAATAATTTAAATGTATAAAATTTCTAATTCAAGTTTGTTATTTTTTTTTCAGTGTTTCAATGAGTTGGCAAGATTAGAGGAATGCTCATGACAGAGAATTTTAAGATCAAAAGAGACTGTGTAAGCAGGCTTCAAATTAAAATCACTGCTCACACTGTGGATTTTATCATTCACTGTCTTGGCTAACAATGCTTAGGGGTCAGAATGATTTAGGGTGTTCATAATCTCTCTATTGCTTTTTTACAGCAAAATAAAAGAATAAATACTCTCAAATGTGAATTGAATATATCATCCACAAAGGCCTAGGCTTAGTTTCAAATAACAATAACAAGCCCCTTCCCCCCAAAAAAAACCACCCTGAATCTACTGCTGAATCGGTTCTAACAATGATCCTTTATCAGGTTTCCAGGACTGTAAATCTTTTTTCTTTTTTTTTTTTTTTAGCTGATGGGCTCTTCTTTGCTCTTGCAGGGCTGTTGGTAGATTCAAATCATTGATTTTCCAGTTAGAGATCTCATGCATAATGCACTACACCATCAGGACTCCTTTGGCTTAATTTAAAAACAAAACAAAAACACTGCCATCAAGTCAATTTTTACTGAAGGCATTCCTTTACCCAGCTTCCAAGACTGTAAATCTTCAAGGAAAGAGACAGCCCATATTTTCCTGGTGGATTGGCTGATGGATTTCAACCATCGACTTTTCTCTGAAGAGCCCAAAATGTAATGAAGTCTTGTCCCAGGGCTCACGAGTCCTGATGGTGTGATAGTTAATGAATTAGACTGTTAAAAATAGTGGTCTAGTATGCTGAGAATGAAAAATTGAAGAGAAATGATGTCATAATGTAAAAATAATATCTCAGGGTCTATTCTGAAGGATAGCACTGTCAGTGATAAGATAACATCCTTAAGCCCACGAGGAAGACCACCAGCTAATATGAATATTAGTCAAATTTATGTACCAACCACTAACACCAAAAAAGAAGAAATGGATCTTTGTCAACTTCTACAATATGAAATTGATCAAATATGCAATTAAAATGTACTAGTAATTAGAATGATAAAATTGGAGAAAAAAATTAGTTGATTGGTAGTTAGTAAATGAGATTTCAGTGATAGAAACAATGCTGGAGATCATCTAATATTGTTATACCAACAACTTAATTAAAAAAATACTTTTTCCACATAAATGCCACCTATTGGTTGATACAGAATGATTTTATGAAATATAATGAAGAAGCAATGGTACTAAAGGAAGAAGTTCAAGATGCTTTGAAGGAATTTACTAAAAACAAGGCCCCAGGAATTGATGAAATACCAACTTGTATTGCAACAATATTTCAACAAACAGATGCAGTCCTGGATGTGCTTACTAGGTTGTGCTAAGAAATCTGAAGGACAACTACCTGGCCAACTGACTGAAAGAGTTGATATTTCTTTTCATTCCCCCAAAAGGTGATCTAACAAAACATGGAAATTATAAAACAATATCACTAATATAACACAGAACAAGCAAAATCTTACTGTAGATTATCAAAAAATAATGGCTAGAACAGTACATTGAGAGAGAACTGCCAGAAATACAAGCTGGGTTTGAAAAAGGCTGTGGCACTAGAGATACATTGCCAATGGAAGATGAATCTTGGCTGAAGAAAGAGAGTTCCAAAGGATGTCTACTTGTGTTTTATTTACTATGCAAAGGCATTTGACTGTGTGGATCACAACAAATTGTGGCTAACATTGAGAAGAATGAGAATCCCAGAACACTTGATTGTGGTTATTTGAAACCTATCCCTAGACCAGGAATCTGTGGTCAGAACAGACTCAGGGAATACTGCATCATTCAAAATCAAGTAAAGAGTATGTTAGGGACAATGTGGTACCAGGATTGGAGGAAGATTTATCAACAACCTGACTTTTTCAGGTGAAAAGACCAAAGTGTGCCTGATCCAGGCCATGGATTTCACATTTACTTGCTATGCATCAGAAATCTGGACAATGACCAAGAATGATAGAAGTATTAATGTCTTTGAACTGTGGTGGTGGAGAAGAGTATTGAATATACCATAAACTACTAGGAGAATAAACATGTTCATCCTGGAGAGTATGGAGTCAGACTACTCCTTGGAGGCAAGGATTTGGACACTCTGATACACTTTGGGTGTGTTGCAAGGAGGGATCGGTCCTTGGAGAGGGTCTTCATGTTTGGAAGGGTGAAGGGACAGCACAAGAGAGGAAGAACTTAAACGAGATGGGATTAAGTCAGTGACTGGGGGGTTAGGGTTAGTGTGTCAGAGTTGAAAAGGTTGGCTCAGGATAGAGCAGGGTTCAGAGTTGTTGTACTCAGGGTCATTATGAGTCACAAGAGACACAACAAACATAACAAGAATAACAGCTACAACAAGCAGACACCTTGAAGTGGAAGTCAATGAAGTTTCTCATGTATAAAGGAATATATACCTAGTTTATCAGAAGCTATATAGTGAAAGAAGAGAAAACTGAACTTTATTGTGCTTACATTAATTTTGGAGGACCAATGGTCACATTTAAAACTTTAAAAAAATTAATCCGTGTTAGCTGAATTTCTTACATTTTAAGATCTATGTTAAAGATAAGTTTTTTATTTTAGATTTGAAACTTCATATGCTCTTTATTTTTTAAATTTTATTTTTGTTGGTTTGTTTACAAAGCTTTTATACATTATGTTTCACAGTATTCTTCTTTCAAATTGTGTTTCATACAATCTCATTGGAACCTCCTATACTCTTTAAATAAAGTCATAAAGTGAGGTATTATTGATTAGTATTGGAGAGGATTACTTTCTTAAACTTTCCTTTTCACTTTTAAAATCTTATACATTGAGGGGTAGCTGGTTTAATATCCTTAAATTATTTTACAATTAGTTGCTATGATTTGCTAATATTTTGTTACTGTTTTTTTTACTATATGGGTATTCCTGAAAAATAATTAAGTTCATTGCCTCACTCACTAGCATTTTAGCTTGCTTTATTATTCCAAGCTTCACCATTGAGTTAAAACTGTTGCACTTCTTAATGAATTTTGAGTTTTTATTTTCTTTGGCTATTTATTCTGCTTAGAAAAGACCTAGTTTATAACAGAACTATGGAATAATGCATTAAAATGGCATCTAAAGTGTTTAATATCCCTCCACTATAAGAATCTTTTCTGTTGTGTAACTGACAGGTAATTACTCAACCTCCAATAGAAAAATCTGCAAGAATGCATTTTTCAGTACATCATAATTTAGCTTTTTAAATGCTGAAATTTGTGTCATCAACATATGATGAGTTGCTCATGATATTCATTCCTGATTTATTCATTCATGTATCTTCAGAGTCTATTTCTAGCATATACTGAGAACTCAATAAATATTTGGAATTAAATTTAAGTGAATGGTATTGGCCTGACCTGAAATTACTTGTCCTGACTTTGGTCAAGCTTCCCAAGCTGGAACAAAATAGAGCCTTTCTTTGTTTTCAGGAACAGCTCCAAAGACGTGTGACAAGACTAAGGTTTATGATCTGCTCTCAAGAGGCCTCTTTATTGTTTTTTTTAAATATATACTAGTTTATTTAAAAAATTTGAATGCATTGTTCTGAAGAACAGATTCTCTAATTTCCCTCACCCCCTACTCATAAAATAGTACAACTCCATGATTAATTCTCTCTCCCCCTGCACATCCTCATCCCTCTGCTTCCACTCTCCCCCACCCCCCTTGGATCCTCATTCTCATTCTATAATAATGGTTTTGTACAATATTTGTCCTTGTGAGACTAAGTTAGTTTACTCAGCATTATACTCTCCGGTCCCTCCGAAGTTAGGTAATAATTTACAAAATCTTCGCTTCTGCATGCTGTGTAGTATTCATTGTGCGAATGTACCATGATTTCTCAGTCTATTCGATTGTGGTTGGATATTTGGGCTGTTTCCATGTTCTTGTGATGGTGAGTAAAGCTGCTATGAACATTGGTGTTCAAATCTCAGTTTGTGCCTCAGTTCTCGTTTTCTCAGAGCATATTCCAAGTAGTGGAATAGCTGGGTCATATGGAATTTCTATGTTCAGCTTTTTGAGGAAGCACCAAATTGCCTTCCAGAATGGCTGTACCATTTTACAGTCCCACCAACAATGTATAAGAGTTCCTACCTTGCCACATTCTCTCCAACATTTATTACTTGCTGCTGTGTTAAGCTTTGAAGAGGCACCTTCTTAACTAAAGTGAAGTTAGAACACTTGCTGGTTAAGTTTTAATCCTAAACTTTAAAGTTATTCAGTAAGTTCTGAGATCTTACTTTATTTGGATTCTTCAAACACAGTGTTTAGGTTCCCTCTTGTCTTCCAGACAGTTGTGGTTATCATTTAATATCTCTCTTGGGGCTGGAACAGCTATTTCAAAAGATCTGTGCAATAAATGACAGGGGACTTACAAATAAATATAGAGGTAATAGACTAAGACAAGCGTAATGGAAACATTTAACTTAGTTTTAATCATCAGTATAAAAATTCTTGTGCCAATGCAATAATGCATTCTCTTTGAAGATGGTAAATACTTTTATAAAGTATGGTCAATCCTGAGAGACTTCTGGCTCTAATATTTGTATACTTTCTAGAGAAAGAAAACAGCAGGATAGTAAGAGTATTTCAAAGTACGCACTTAGAGTAAATCCTTAATAGATTAAAAGATTACAGATGAGCCAAGTGAATGAAGTGTTAATACATTGATATATGGACAGAAACACTCATAAATAATTATTTACAGGAATAAATTATTTACAGGCAAAGGAAAAAAAGGATGGATTATATAGAATTTTAAGTATGTAATAAGGCAATTTTCCTTCAGTTTATGCTTGTTTCCATACTATTGATATTATTCAAATAGTTCTGGAAATCTTGCTATACAGAAAAATTTTTACTAGATGGCAGTCTAAGTACCCTTTTCATTTATATCTCAGTCTGATCTTAGATTTAATCCAGTCAGTGAGGAAAATAAGGAAAATATTATCCACTAGTTTTTCAAATAAATGATTCTATTTTACATGGCACATAGTATAAAAATCACTTCAGTTGAGTTGAATCTAAGTCATAACAACTCTCCATTAAGTTTTCAAGACTAAATCTTTATAGAAAGAGATTGTTGATCTTCCCCTTTAGAAACCAGGATGATGAAATTTCATCTCACAGACTTTAACGTGTTATCAGGACGGACCAATTCCTGGAGAAATACAGCATGCTTGGAAAAGTAGAAGGTCATTGAAAAAAAAGAAAAATTTTCAAAGGGATAGATAAAATAACTGGAATGACGGGTTTAAACATAGCAGAAATTATGAGAATGGTGCAGCTTGGGCAGGGTTTCATTCTTTTATGCATTAAGGTTGTTGAGTTTGGACTTGCATGATGGCACTTAACAACAAGATAGTGTAAAAGTAATTATACAAATGTGATAGAATTCAAATTTTAAATACTATCATGAATTTTTTCAAAGATCCAGCATACACATGCAACACACACTTAGAGCTGCGTTAGTACTATGCTAGATACTCTATCCTCTAAACAATTCTTCTTTGCTCATCTTCATTGTCTTATTCCAAATAAAACAATAATAAACCAAAATAAGAAGAAAAAATACAACTCTTTTTCATGAACATCAGGACTTTAAACTTAGAGGGCATTTGGACTGCAGCACCTTTTGGGTAGATGAATGTTTTACATTATCTGTGTTAATTTAAACTGGCCTTACGTATAGGAAGGAAGAAGATCAGAGGCACAAGATCAGACAGGGCTTTAGTCTGTTGTACATAGAATTACTAAGCTTCAGAGTCAACTTAATAGTACACTACTACAACCACATATAGAAAATCTCATGTTTAGTTTCATAATCATATATATTTTCGTTTTTGTATTTCCAGATTGGTACAGAATTTTTCATCTTTTTTTAAAATATGTTTGCCTGCCTTTCTCCTCGTTTTCCCCTGAATGCTCCCAAGAACCAAAATATGTGCAAATAAAAAAGTCTAAGTGTAGCTTTGAAAATTTATTTTGCTTTCACTGTGTCTGAGCCTGATCTTGTCTTTTTATTAATTTTACAGAAGGTGTTTGTGAGTGTTGGAATCATTTTCTCATATATAATTCAGGCTGGCTGTTAAATCTTATTTGCATTAAGTCTTGGAAGCCTTAAGACAAGCCCCACCTCCAGTTCTATTTATGTAGACACCCAAAGTTCCATGTTTCTGGGCACTTGAGAATACTGGAAACTAAGTTTCCCAGACTATTGAAGAAGCTGAGAAATTTATGAAGAATGAATTTAAGAAGTTAATAAAAACAAGATCCAGCATTCCTTTTGCACTTACTATGAGGGAGCTCTGGTGGCCTAGTGGTAAGAAGCAGTGCTGCAATCCTGAAGACACACCGTTTGAATCCACCAGTTGCTGCACGGGAGATAGATAAGCCATCTTATGTGGTTTACTGAATCTGAAAACCCACTGGAGGGTCATATATGGGTTGGTTCTGACACAATTATACACAATAACAACAACAATGTGCACCAAATACTGCAATAGCTTGATTATATTAGTTATTTACTGTAATTTCTTGAAATAAGTTATTGTTGTTAGTTTTAAACACTTTTAAATAAACTCTAGCATGTAGCAACCCTGTACACAACAGAAGGAAACCAAACCAGACACCTGTCATGTCACAATCTCTGCTATGATTAAATTTTAGCCACTCTGTTGATCCACATAGTTGGGGGTTTTCTGTATTTAGCTGACTGTCTATTCTACTGAATTATTGGGAAGCAATAGCATCAGTGTCAGGAGGATTAAGGTGAAAATGATGAAGGCCATGGTCTTTTATGTCACTTTCTCTATATCTGAGAATTGGACAAGGAATAAGGATGACAGAGAAAGAACCAATTTCTTTGAAATATGGTGCTAGAGAACAGTACTGAATATCCCATGGACTGTCAAATGAATATACAAATGTGTTGGAGATGGTGCAGCTGGATTACACTTTGGAGGCAAAGATGAAAAAGATTTGCCTTACACACTTTGGGCTGACTCTGAGAAGAATGGGAATCCCAGAACATTGAATCGTGCTAATGCGAAACCTATACTTGGACCAAGAGGCAGTCGTCAGAACAGAGCAGGGCAACACTGAATGGTTCAAAACTGGGAAGGGTGT